>NC_034416.1:3894571-4005996 GCF_002078875.1 Numida meleagris
GAAAGAAAGAAAAGGAAAGCTGACATAGAGAGGCCAAAACATACGACTCCAGCAAAGTTCCATCAACTCATTTGGATTTCATGTTTCCTGAGGTATAATTAAATACGTAATCTGAAGCACACTTTTAGACAAAAAGCCTCTCTGGAGCACAAGCTGACAATCTGACATTCTGATATAAGCAAACAGGCTGTTTCTGCATTTCCCTGCTGCAGAAGCAGAGAGAGATGCTTCATTTCATTTCCAAAACAAAAACCTGTCCAAAACCCCAGCATACTTCATTGCAGCTTGGTTCCAGCACAGAGGTATTTTCAAATCACAGCCTCCCCATCAGAAAGCTTCCAACCTGCTCTAGGAGCATCGTGGGGGCAGGTTAAATGTTGGAGACTACTCCATTTAGCCGCAAGTAAGATATGCCATATACCTTCAAGCTGGCAAGGGTGATGAACATGGCTTTTGCAAATTCAGAAGCACTTGGCTGCATGAAATCTTTTGCTATAGAATAAACCCATCTGCACTCTGCCTCGAGCCACAGAAGCCCTGGAGACCACAAGAGCTGGGGCTGGATAGTGACTGCAGAGAACAGGCCACCAGCATCCAGCACACGTGAAGAAGGACATCTCCCCTCCAGCTCACAGCTCATTTATCTCCTGCATGACGGGTCTATGAGCTGGCAGGGGTCTGTGGGGGAATCAGAGGAGCCCGCACTCGGACACACCTGGCTCTGTTCGTGTTACTACTGGTGTTGGCCCCAGCAAGGCCAGCAGATGTTTGCACACAGGTTGCAGCTAATGCAGAGCAGCTGAAGAGAGCTTCTTCCTGATGAATGATGAATTCCCCTGTTTCTGACGCGCACTGAAAGCCAACAGAGCGGTGTTGACTCAGTAACCTATCGTGTCCCGGTAATACGTGAACTGACGAGTGATTTGCAGGCCAGACCCAAATGCAAACTGTTCTTACTTGCAATTACAGCAAAGCAAGGGTTGGGGAGAAGAGAGAAAGAAGAATGAATTAAAAGAATTAAAGGAATTAAAAACACAGAGTCATGAGAGGTTTCTCTGGAGGAGCATCCCTGTCTCTTTTCATTATCTTCTCAACATGGGCTAAAAAATCCCACACAAGTTGGAGAGCATTAACCACCAGCACCAGGCCCCAGCTTCAGGCCTGTGTACGTAAACACATATTTATAGAAAAACCTGAAAAACAATTTTTAGGAGTGTGATGCTCCAGCTGCAACAAGAAAGGACCTGTTGGATCTCAGGTAAGATCACATCTAAGTAAACACCAGATCCTCAGATGCTGCCATAATGCAATGCTTCAGCTTGGGCTGCTATGTCATTGCCAAGACATCCTGTGTAAAACAAACTTGTTTGTTCAAAGACTGGAACTGAGACGTCAGGATTTTTGAGACAGTCCGGAGAATTTCAGCGTTTCTCACCTTTTCCCCTTTAGGGCTCAAGAGTGCTCTGAAGGTTGTAACCAAAGGTTTTCCAAGGAGGGACGACTTCCATAGTCTGCCTGAAACAGCAGATGTCCTCTCGGACATCTCTCTCAAGGCCAAGCTGATCGACAGCAAGGCGACAACCACAACCAAGATCCCAGGGCTCCCTCCTGAACTCTTGTGATGAGACAGGACCTAATACTTGTGTCCAGGGGGTTAACGCAGTAGTTATTTTTTTTTGGAAAGGCAAAGGCAGAGATGAGCATTAACACTACCAACGCAGACCCAACATTAATTGTGTTTGTAGTTTTTCACACAGCTCCCCCAGTATGCTTTCTGGGCAGATGAGCGTGCAGGACATCCTGAGCGAAGCTGTGATTAATAGTCCTTGATGGATCTTAGTGCCATAAGTTTATCTTGTGTTCTTGACTCCATACAAGCTCCAGGCATCCCTGCTGTGTGATGTCATGGAATCATTCAGGTTGGAAAAGACCTCTAAGATCATCCTATCCAACCCCCAGCACATCCCCACTGTACCACTAAACCATGTCCCTTGGTGCCACATCTACCCTTTACTTGAAAACCTCCATGGATGGTGACTCCACCACCTTCCCATTCCGAGAGGAACAGACTCGCCCCTCTGTCTGAGAAGAACTTTTTCCTAATATCCAACTGGAACCTCTGCTGGTACAACTTGAGGCCATCACCTCTCATCCTATCGCTGTTACCTGGGAGAAGAGCCAACCCCCACCTCACCACAACCTCCTTTCAGGTGGTTGTAAAGAGTGATGAGGTCTCTCCTGAGCCTCTTCTCCATATTAAACAATCCCAGTTCCCTCAGCCACACCTCATAAGAAAGCCCAAAAGGGCACACAGTACTCAAGCTGTGGCTCCCATTCAAACCTTATTGTTGCCTGCAGCCCAGTCCCCAGCACCACGGTGGCATACTCCAGAGGATCTCAGTTTGGGATCTCATGCCACACCAAGAAGGACCGTGCACCACAGCCTCATTTATTACATCCCTGTAATCGCTCTTATCAGCTTACCTGCGGTAAGGCATTAGTAAAAGCTAAGCCACTCATGAAAGGGGCACTCTCTCCTACGTAAAAAGTCAATCAACATGTTGTATTGTTATCGAGCTCGCAGACAAACCTCTCTTTGTACAGCAACCAGCACAGCTACGATGCCCTGGCTATCGGTGTAAGGTTATCTTGTCAGTCCATTAGCAAGAACCACCTGCTCTGCTTCTGTCTGAAATATCCCCTTATTGACATCTCTTAAAAAGAAATCCATTTAAACTATTTCATCCCTCCCGGAAGAAGAACGGCACAAAAAAGAAGTTTGTATTGAGTGAGGAAGTGTGTTTCCCAGCTTCAGAAGAATTCATGCATTTTCAAGCCACAGAAAAACAGATTCATCATTCCTTACAGATAAATATGACTATCACTATTGCAGCGGGGCAGATCTTTGCATACTCGAAATTTTTCAGATGCGTTCAGTCATGTAAAATGCAGCACTCAGTAACTCTTTAAAGATACATCAGCTCCCAAATTACACCGCTGAAAAATGTCTCCTTCGACACTCAGGCATAACACAAACTGTTACTCAAAATTGCAACCACGTTCAAACCCAAATAGAAGGAAAACCTCTTGTCAGAAGTGTGGCATTATGAGCAAAGCAATCCCAGATTTACGAAGACTTGTGCATTTGTACAGTGTGAGAGCAACAAATCATTTCATCCGACCTTCAGCACACCTCACATGGTTCTATTTCCCCCAGTCACCATACACTGAGGCCAAGAACCAGCCTCGTCTGCCCTGATTTGAGATTCCAGAAGTTATTTAGAACAACTTCTGCCCACATTATGATTGTAACACATGTGATTTATGGTCACGTGACTATCAGGGATTTAAATGCCCTCCACTGATCCTGCTTTAAAAAATCTGCTATGCTACTCTTTGCTTTGGGTCAAAGTGGAAGCTGGCTCCTACAAATGCAAGAAACAAATTGCTCAGTCTATTCACACCTGCAACCACAACACTGAAAATGTTTGAAAGAATAAATCAAATGAAATACAATTCAAAACCAGAAAAATAAGAGCATAGGATGAAATCCCACTGATACCCGGTGGATCTACTTGTTCATTTCATAAATGTTCTTTGAATACGTGTAGCTTACCTCAAAGTGCATTCTTATTTTAAGAGATGAACCTTCTTCGGATCTCCCATTCATTTGGAGGAACTCTCAGCACAGAAATTGCAAGAAACTATTAAAATGTACACATTGTGTGTACTATGAGGCCTGGTAGAGTCACATCACCACCAACAGCCAACTGAAGGGTGCTAGAAACAAGCCTGCTCTGAAAGCCACCACTAATCTTCCCAGCCTATCAATAAAAAAATCACTGTTGCTGATTTCTATAGTGAGTTAATGAACTTGACACTCAGTTACAGCATCAGCCAACTGCTACCCCCTCTCTGCTCCCTCGTATTTGAACAATGAAAAAGAATACTTGACTCACAACCAGATTTTTGTTAAAAGGAGAAATTTCAGCAAACACAAATGCTTGAAACAGAAAAGCAATAATCAAGCTATTGCGCTGTTTTAGTTGGTACCATTCCAGCTCTTCCACTGGGATAATCCAGCTGACATTTGGCCTTGCCGTTTTTTTGCCCTGGGACGGGATGGATGCCTTGTAACACAGCACCTCTGCTGAAGGAGTGTTTTGAAGTAAACCCGGTATTTGAAAATGTCTTTCTCAGCAGATAGACATCCAAAGGAACTGGCTGCCCAGGCATCAGGCAGAGCAGCATCAGCAGATACCTGCGGCTCGCATACGGGCACCCTGAAGGCATTTACTGAGAAACAAGCACTGCAATAAAGAATCTGAAGAGGTGATCTTGTAAATATTTTACATTTTGCTGGTCTGCCCCCAAGCAGTGACTGAGCAGCAGCAGACACAGAGTGGGAGAAAGCACAATAATGAGAGGAACGTGACCAAAGAAATTGGACAAAGTTTCCTGAAACAACTCTGCAAAGAGGATGCAGCAGTGATCAAGTCAGAAGCCATTAAAAAGTTACGGATCTTGGAAAAGAGAGGGCCATGCTGTGCATGGGTTTCATTGTGGGCTGCTGGCAAACCCCAAAGAGGAGATAGAGCTGAAAAAGGTGGGGGGGGGGGCAGAAAAGGTGCCCTGAGCACCAAGCCAACAAAGCTACAAACTCCCTCTGCCCTTACAAGCAACCAAGGGAGATGAGAACAGCAACACCCAGTGCTGTGCAGCCAGAGCAGTCAGCCAGGGGAGCTGTTTTACACACACAAACCGTCGAGCCATCCTTATATATCTTTATTGCACACATCCATCCTTATACTTCTCATGGGATGAGGCCAACTTCCCTTCTCAGGATAAACTATTTCTACTCAATGCTGCCAAATCCATCTGTTCCCAAGACAACTTTTGTTACTGCCTAACACAGATATTTTGGAAGGGTAAATCTTCCCCCTGTCCTCTGACCCTGCTTGCTGGATCGCTTAGGATATTCCCAGTGTTCCTCCAGCCACTAAAAGGCGTATTTCCACCCAAAAAACTCCACGATAACCTACAGGCAGCTCAGGGCAACACCAGTCCCTACTACAGCTGCTCGGCACAGGAGCATCTCCAGCACCCATGCTTCATTTTCAGGCTTAGTGGCAGCCGGCTCAGCAGCTATGAGCAGCATCGTGAGTGAGAGTGCTGGAGGTGAACTAATTAGTGGGTGGCTGTCTGGAGCAGCAGCTTCCCCAGGCTTTGCTTTGGGTACACAGTGTAAGACGACTGATCTCAGCAGCGTGAGGATGTTTGTAAGCGTAGGTTTCTGGAATACATTCACACCGGCTGACGACTTGGGGGGAAAATACTATGACTTGTTCACTGGCATGATTTGCCATTGGTGTGGGAGAAATACACACGCACGTCTGGACACATCTCTATTTTTGGAGCTCCGTGCGCAGGGTGCCGGGTCCACGGTTACTCCATTGACAAACAGGAAGCGCTCTTCACTGAGCTGGAAGGCTTTCAATCCTCCTCTTATTGTAAACATTATCTGCCTCCAAAATCCTTAATGTGTTGCAGATGTGACAAACAATAAAAGACCTATCATAAAAAAAAAAAAAGCTTGCCATCTCCGTGTTTCCCACTGGGGCACCATAATAATGAATTTATTAGCATATAGCACTCACCAACATATGTTTATAGTCACTCACAAACTTTTGACTTGACAGTTTACAAGTATGTTTAAATCATTAGCTTAAGTTGAGTGTCCAGTTATTACAGGGTCATTATAAATAGGAAACAAAGGTTGCATTTTATACAACAGGCGATAAATCAAAACTAGGCTGTATTGAAGAGTGACTCTGTTGGGGTTTTTTTGCCTTTTTTTTTTTTTTTTTTACTTTTCCACATTTCCCAAATCTTTGGAGACCCACACTGCTGAGCAGGAGAACCACGGAATGATAGAATCATAAAGGCTGGAAAAGACCTCCAAGATCCTCAAGTCCAACCCCAACCCACCCCACCATGCCCATCACCAAGTCTCTCAGTGCCATATCCCCACGGTCCTGGACCACCTCCAGGGATGGTGACCCCACCATCTCCACGGGTCACCCCAACCACCAGCGCAGATGCATCATCCCAGGGATCTGCTTTTCGGCTGGTGCACCTTCTCATGCAAAGACCTTGGGCATGTCCAACTCTGCCAGCTTTTTCACCCAACCTCCAGACAAATCCAGCACCCACTTGCATGCAGCAAATACACTGCAAATACTCAGTGGTAGCACGATGTTAATGTGTCTCATTACAGCCTTTACCTTACACAGTGATCCTATTGCAAATGAGATTTTAAGGCAGGGCCAAGAAGCTGTGGCACACAGTTCAGACGTGGCCCACAGCCTCACTGCACCAGACCACGTGCTCTTTGCCATGTTGCCCTTGGATAACAAGAGGACACGTGCTGCAGAGCTGCCTGCCAAGTCCATGTGTAAGGCAGAGCCAATGCTTAGCAAGGGAGGAGATCTCTGCTGCTATCATGGGGCCAGGGATATTTCCTCTTGAGCTGAACCAGACCGCTAAGAAAGAGACAACCAAGCACCCTAATGCATTCCCTGACAGCAAGCCTGAGGGTGAGCAGGGAAATGCATTTAAAGAAGATTTGCATACTTGATCACCCTGCTCAGACACATGCACTGCTGGCCATTCAGCCTCACTGCCTTCATGCTGCAGCAGGGAACCTCAGGAACTCAACCCCAGCCACTCCCGGCCTCTGTTTCTCTATTACAGGGCAACCACCTTGGGAAAGAGGGAGATAAAGCCACGCCAAATGCAGAAGTTCGTTGCAGAAAGTATTTCCAGATTTCAAAGCCTGGCATCATTTCAAATCGGCATGCTAACCTAAAATTTAGAATTTGTGGAACGGGGGGGGGGAGATGTGGAATGGTTTCTGGTCCCTTTTATTTTGTGTTATGTACATATGATATGATGGAAAAAAAAATAATTGAAAAACTTTCAAAGTAAAAAGTAATATTCTCAAAATGTTGAAAGTGAACATTTCCACACCATCAGCAACTTTTCCCGGGCTTGTTTCCAAAATAAAACTTGAACAGTGTCACTGTTCCTATCCAGTACCAACCAAACACGATTCTGTCACTGTCAGATCAACTTCACCTTTCTGCTGTAAGGAGAAACGCACACAAAAATGAGTGTGGTAGCACACGCAGCTGAGGAAGAACCAGAAAGTCTCTGCGGCCAGCACAATGGCACAGTGTTGTCCTCCAGGCCAGACGGTGCCCAGAAGCTGTGCTGCTCAAACCCAGCTCTCCCAGCAGCCTGATAGGCTTAACCTGCCGGGACACAATGCCCCAAGCTGCGGCTGCTTTTCCACTGTGTTAATATTTACCCATTCTTAGCAAAGTCAGCAGCAAACACCCTCCAGCAGAGTAGCGCGGGGAGGATAAGCCCTCTTTTCATGTAACATGTTCACATACCGCAGTGACAAGAGAGGTCTAAATTGCCAGACAGGCAGGTTATCTGGGGATCAATACAGTGATTAAACCAGCCTACAGAGATAGAAAAAGGCAGAGAGGATTATACGCACAGCTGATGATGTTATGGGGAAGGCTGCAAGAGGAAATTAGAAACACGTTAAAATAGCTTGGAAGTGTGAAGCAAAGATGGCGGAAAATGAAACACGTATCTCTGCTCTCAACTCAGGACAACGTGGATCACCTGCGTTTCCTTAGCATACGCCTTGATATTGAGTTCTTGGATGAAAGAAAGGGCGTTTTCTCCTTCTCTAAATTACGCATTTCTCTTTCAGACCTGGGTTGGAGAACTTAAAAAGCCTTTTCCTTCTCCTAAACCGTATTTGAATATATGTATTTTATGTATTGTACGTAATGTGTCAATAATCTTTGATATGAAACGGGCATTTAATATTTCAGCTCTCACTTCATTAAGGATATTTTAATTATCCCAGACCAATGGAAGGAAGTTTATAAACATCTGTGCTTCGTTTATGAGCCCAAATTTCCCTCTTAAACTTCAAAGCTGTAAAGCTGATTTTATCCAGGTTCAGTTGTCTGGTCTCTCCGAGAGTGCAGAGCTGGGACCAGCATTAATTTGGTCGAGCCTCCTGCCACAGCCCCCATCCAGCAGACACCACACACCCACCATGGACGTGGTGGTCTCACTGGTGTGAGCAGGAGGGAGGATGGCAGTGGTTAGTGGGTCAGTGGAAAGCACCCACCCACCTATCTGTAACTGCCCAAGTCACAGCTGGACCTTCACTTCCAGCTCCAAAGGGTGACCAGGAAGAAGTGACCTTACTAATTAAGTAGTCTTGAAGCATCAGGACATCTCACTGACATCTTGAGGAGATCTCAAGTCATGAATCATACTGATGCTCAAAGTAGTTGACCCTAAGGGTCTCGAATGCCTAAATCACTTCTCAAAAATGAAACTGAGATTTTTTTTTTTTTGAGCTTTGTTTGTTTTTAAATTAATCCTGTGTTTCTAAATCCCACATCAGAAACAACAAAGAGGGTTTGCTACACTCAAACCATCTTTACTGACTTTCTGAATTCCTCCAGAAAGCAGAAAAGCTTACCTTTACCTTCCTGAGTGTGGGCAGCAGAGAGTGGGGTGAGCAATACCTACAGCTCGGCTACACTCAAGACATCCCTGCAAACCCACATGGAGTGGGAAGCTGAGCAGAACCAAGAGGCCAAGAGTTGTCACCCAGACCTACTAACCTCAGAGAAACAGTCACCCTAGGACTGCTGTCCCCATTACCTGCTAAGAACCGGAGCTGGTTTCTCACTCGTAGCTCTCCATCCCCAGAGCCTCTGCCACAGTCATCTTCATCATCGCAGTCTCCGCTCTCCTCTTCCTCCTCCTCTGGGGTTTTGCCCGTAGCTTTCCGGCGGGGCAAAGCCATCCCTTTGAGCAGCTGGAAGACAGGATGTGTCACAGTCATTGAACAGTTCCTGCCACCCTCCCTACCTCTTCATCTCCTGCTTGCAGGAGAGGGTGGCAGGGCTCTGGAGCCACAGTAGTGGGCTAGGTTGGATATTTGGAATATTTCTTCTCAAAAGAGTGGTGATGCATTGACACAGGTTGCCCAGGGAGGTGGTGGAGTCTCTGTCCCTGGAGGCGTTCAAGAAACGTGCAGATGTGGCATTGAGGGACATGGTTAGCAGGCATGGTGGTGGTGGTGAGGTGAGTTGGACTTGATGATCTTAGAGGTCTTTTCCAACCTTAATCATTCTATGTGACCCTGGTGCATGCCTCATGCCAAAGCACTGAAGAGCTCCAATTCACTCCCAGGCAAACATGCATGCACAACCTCAACGGAACAAACAGGAGGAGGAAATAAAACCACCCTGAGAAACTCTGCCCCTTGGCTTCTCCATGGGAGAAGGACATCTACCAGCCACCAAAGCCCACAGGTCAGCAGCAGAATGCATTTCCAGAGCTGAGCCAGATGAGTCCTGTTTGGGGGCAAACCCCCCCAGAAATCAGATGCAGAAGCAGTGGCACAGCTGAGCCCCGGCCAGTGGTCAAGGGCAAGCTGAGCTCAGCCCCAGGCTTGGTTACTGCTGCACCACCGCGAGTCTTCATGCTGTCAGTTCAACACAAGGTGATTTGTTGGAAGGCATCATGGAGCTGCTCTCAGGGATTACTGCCCACCTGATGTGTAACGTGGGACAAGAAATGACAGATCCCTCTGGTACTGCGTTGGGAAACCAGGACAGCTCCATACGCCACAAATCCCACAGCAGAGAGCCCTTGTCCCAGCATCACCCTGCCTGGGGCAGGCATCACGGCGATGGGAGTACCCAGAAGATGCTCACAGAGATGAGCTTCTAACAGTGCTGGATTAAGGCAGGATTTGACTTCACTAGGTAAAGCAATGCAGTGAAAGAACCCATAATCCACACCAAGCAACTCCAACATTTCCAAGCAAGCAAAAAAAAAACCCAACAAAAAACAGCTTCAGAGCTTTAAAGTCCTAACTACTCATGTACAGGTTGCACATCACTGAGCAGGGGTTGGATACCTCCACTGAAGATCAGGGCTGCACTCAGCCACGGGTGGGAGCTCTCAGCACCGCCATGCACACTGAGTGCAGGATTAGACACATCTTTAAGATATTGCCTTCCTCTTCCCGCTGACTTTTCTGATTTTGCTCTTGCTGAAAGAACCCAGTTATTTCATCACCAACCCAGCTTCCCTTTGAAAAAGTGTGAGTCAGCCCATTAACATACGCTGAAAATTTCTATCGCTACCACTATGCTGTTAAAAGCCTCTTGAATTTAATCTCTGCATTAAAAAAAAAATAATGAAAAAGGATAAGTAACTGAGAAGATATTGCAAAATGGGAGCCTTCTGCTTACTTCAGGGCTTTAGCTGGTTCCAGCTATTGCAGCAATATGCGTGCCTTTCAAGGCATTTTTTAATATCTGGAATCTAGGTTATATTTTTAAACTATTAAGCAAGTCTTAGAAAACAGTTCCTAAAATATTTAGCTGCTGAAGTTTATACAGCCTTGGAGGAATGCTTTCAGCATCTGGCTCTCTGTCCACGGCAATGTCCACATACCTTATTGTTTATATTAGAGCAGCATAACGTAATGAAAAACAAATGGCTCAACGTGAGATCACTCCAGCTCCCCAGTGCACCCTGCGGGGAGCGGCACCATGGCACAGCTCTGCTTCATGGGTCCACGCTGAGCATCACCCATGGGTGACAAAGGGACACAGCAAAGATGAGGGTTTTCCCTGATGTATGTGCCCCCAAAGGCATTCTGTAGCCCTGCACACGTGAATCAGGGAGCATGGCCCTGCAGCAGTGCTAGCAGGTGAAGTGCAGCTCATCTTCCCAAAACTCAGGGATGCGTTTTCATGGCCTTCAGCATGCTTTGGCTCAGACCATCCAAGCTCCCTAATCAGAAGTCTTATTTTATTTAGATGTTTGCAGGCCTTTCCCAGAACATTGCGTGACCACAAAAAGAAAAATAGTGATATACACATATACACCAGTACAGAGCTGGGCGTAGCATGGGGCAGAACTCACGCAAACCAAACACGGCGGCTGCTCAGCCCTTATCACTCTTTGCATTTCTCCCCTCCAAAGTAAGCCCACAGTGCTTAGGAAATGTTTGCAGAAGTCATGTCTGGAGGCACGTCGTGCACTTGCTCTTGATGCATGCAGACCTGCTGATTCTCACGCTGTGGGACCAAGGAGCACCCCGGCTCATGCAGACACACACCAAGAACAGGCAACCTCCACTGAGCCCTGCAACGCTGTAAATAAAGACTTCAGCAATAAATCAGTACACCATAAATACAGACTTTGTCAATGACAATGCTAATAGCACAGCTCAGATCAGAGCATATCAGCTGAAGAACGCAGTGAGTGCGCCCCATACAATTTAGGACTCATTACCCCAGTGCACCACCACTGCAGGATGCTCCCATTGCACCTGAGACACGGAGCACACCAGCAGGGACCTCACCGTGCATCTCAGCAGCATAGATTCCATTACTTACCCAGAACAGAGGCATAAGGAGCTTTCTGACAGAGAGAATTAAGTTTGAGGATACTTTCAGATTTAATAAGCTCAGCAGGGGTGGGAAAATATCAGGATTTTTCAGTTGTTTCCATGCATTAAAATCGCTGAGTGTTTCTTGTATTACTATTTTTTTTTCTTGACATGCTATAAATTAGCATCTTAGTTTCTCAGACTTTGTAGCCACAGTAAAATGGGAACTTCCCAAGAAACAATGCATGGGCCTCAGCGCAGCTAAGCAGAAGCTGACCACAGTGTCTGATGGGCATAGCGATGCTTGCGGGCATCAGGATAGCCTCAGCCCTGCAAACCTGCCTGGGCATCAGCTCACCCATACAGCAAGATGTTGTACTGAGGGCTTGGTTTAGTGAGAAATGATGGAGATGAGTGGGTGGTTGGACTGGATGATCTTGGAGGTCTTCTCCAACCATTGTGATTCTATGATTCAAGGGTCATTGGCACGGTAGGACTTTCTTGTGCTTCATTCCAGGAGAGCAGGGCCAGCAATGTCCTCCACCAGGTCCTAACCTGCTAGAATGGACAGGAAACCTAATGATGGAGGGGATCCCAAAGTACAACCTTGGGCATTCAGACAGAGAGCACTGCTGGGTGCCACAGCTTCAGTTGGCACAACATCCATGGCCACGCTCAACCACTGCACAGCCACCACCATGGTCTGTGCGCTTTATGAAGTTATATTCGGAGCACTGAACATAGCTTCTCCATCCTTAAATAGCAAACAGAGCCGACTGCTACCCTAACATTACAGTTAATTCATGTCCTGTGGTGTACAGACTACGGTAAGAGACAGGAAAATACATAGTCTGGTGATCGCTAAAGTAGTATGTAATAGCGAGATAGCTTCAACTTAATCACAATTCACCCAGCTGCAAGAGTTTACAATCATATCTGCTCTTCTCTGCTAAACCATAATGGCAAAAATACACTGTAATGTACCCAGTGTAAACTAGAGTGCTAATTGTGGGAGCTCATGCACGTGCACGCATCTCAGAGGTGTCTGCGGGGCACCCATCTCCCATCTGCATTGTAACCATGGGAAGAAGCACATGGTCCACATCCTTTGCTCCCAACTCTCATTGCTTTACATCCTACCCTCACCCCAGACACATAGGCATTGGCACAAGGGACGCTGGAATGCCCCAGCTGGTTTCCACACAAATATTTGTTCCTTGGTTCATCCTGTGATCTCCCCAAAAAACCAAGTGAGATGGGAAAAGCGTGCCGAGCATTTCTGCAAGGAAAGCACCCCAGGGTGTCGCAGCATGGTTTATACCATTATTCATAACCACGCAGTGACCAGACACAAACAGATGCAGCAACGTGGGGTAATGACTCAGCTGGAGTTGGACGGGCGACCGTATGTTGAAATCTTTATTACTCCTTGTTCTTAACAACCACTTCACTCAGAGCTCCCCATCCCACCAGCCCCCTGAGCCACCTGGCCTTGTTTTTCCAATTTTAACCTAAACAAGGAGAGCTGCAACATACTTTTTATCATTAATCTCCCGTCTCCGAAAAGAAATCAACGTTGTGTTCCTTGGACTGCAGTTCAACGGTTGTCTTCTCATTTTGGAAACTATGCTCGCAGCATTGCAAATATCAATTTGAGCAATACCAAAATTGTGTCCACAAATTCAGATGAAATGTCGGCAGCGAGATACAAGCACTGTGCTCCTTTAGGGCAGAAATCATCCCTTTCAACAGACTTCAAAAACATGTAAAGCAAAGAGAACAGCCAAACAGATTATTAAGGGGAATAGAAGACTTTTAGAAAAACATTTAATTCCTTCATGAGTTTAGGGGAGAAGTCTGATTGATATTTGTAATCTTTTGGTGGACAGAGCTGTCATTTAATTTAGCTTGCATGACTGAAAGAATTTAATAAAAGTGTTCCACTGAGTTCTGCTGAAATTCTTTGCATGTTTTTAGTAAGCCTCTGGAATACGATCAAACCCAAAAAGCTGGAGAGGACGGAGGCCGATCTCGCAGCTAAAATAATATTCAGAATTGCAATATACATTTAGTAATCAAGCATTCACATCCAAAGAGCTTTACTGCAGAAACTTTCTGGATGCTCAGCCACACGATGCTTCACATTGTGAACCAAACCCAGCGTAGCCAACCAACCTCTGGCTCTGCTAGGAACCTTCCAGCCACTCAGCTCGAGGACTGCCTGCAGAATGCTGGATGCCATCCTTCTGGAGGCTTGGTAAGGAGCTCAGAGGAGCAAAGCTGCTCTTTCTCCTCGTTTTCAGACACCCAACACAAAGGCCACCACACATTCCACCCAACTCTTACAAGTCCCAGCAGGTCAGGTTTTTCTATTTTAAATTCCAGCCTGCTGAAAACATTGTCTAAGGGGAGAAAAATAGATCTCATAGCCAATCCTGACCTTTAAATTCTCAACACTGACTAATTTATGGGTGGCTTTTAAATCAGGGCAGCATCATGGGAAACGTGCAGATTTTCACACGATACTGTTCCCTGTTAACAGCTCATTACAATGTACAGAAGTATATTCCCATTATGAAATACAGCTGGAGTTGTTTTGCTTACGAAGGTCATTATCTGATCACCAGCGAGAACCAAGGCAAGGAACCCATTTTAAAAGCCTGAAGTTATGGACTACTTGAAAACTCATGTGTTTTGAATTTTGTGGCCTGATCATACACAAGCATGCAACAAGGAGAATCAATTCTCTCCACTTCCTTTGCTTATTAGCCCTGGAAATAGCATGGAAAAAATTATCTTTTATTAGCAAATACTTCCTTTATTATTTAACCAACCCTCATCGTGGGATTCAGCGATGCCCTCCTCGCCACCTTCTCATTTCCCAGCTCCATTCCTTTTCACCTTTTCTGTGGGCAGAAGGCCTTGGCGACTCAGGAACAAGCACAAGCCAAAACTCAATGCAACATCAACAGCATCAGCTTTACTTGCTTCTTTTGCGCTCTAGAGAGCTTTTTCCATCCTGGGCAGCAACAAAATGCAACACACATTATGGAGATACCCAATGTTTGCTGGCACTGATTACCAAATGCCATTAAAAATAAGGGAATTTAAAATTTTAACAATACTTGTAAATAGCAGGACGTGTCTTGTAAGAGTGTGTGTGTGCATGCACAGACATTACTGCCCTGCTGACTGCATCAGCCCCTGGACAGAAGGGCCCATTGTGGCCCACATGGTGGTTTCCTCACGGCCCTTCCAGTTGGATACATCTTGGCCATGCAGATGTGGCAAAGGAGAAACCCGTTCCTAATTGTACTCCTCTTTGAAGCTCAGCACAACAAGGAGTAATTGCTAATCAAACATTAATAAAGGGGAAGCAGGCTTTGGATCTAGAAAAGACATTTTCAGTGCTTAGAAAAAACAAGGAGCTGGACACATGAGCTATTTTATCAGCTGCTCAAAAGGCGAATTCTGCACGTCCCCACGCTGCCTGCTTCAAACCATGTTGGATTTGTACACTGCTGAAGCCATACTCAGCAGACCAAACCCCAGGGCAAGGAGGGCTCATTCTATATTGTGCCCTTTGACCAAAAACCAGAACTGTTTTTGCTCTATTTCCCTCAAAATGCTGTTTCCTGGAATAGGAGAAAACCCAGCTGGGCCCACCTTGTGCCACTGGCATAGCAGAGCCTGCACAGACTCCAAGGAGATGCTCTCAGCTGCCATAAAGCAGTTTTTCTGGTCACTCTCTCGATAGCCTGAAAAATCCAGTGACAGCAGTGAGTTACTGGCCAAAGGGTGGCCCTATGTTATGGATCATCAGCTTAACTCCAGATTAGCTATCAAATCTGACAACATCCCTATGGGTAAAGGAAGACAGATAAAGATCCCTAAATGTTGGCAGTAATTTAAATGAGTCCACACTGGACAGTAAATCTCCATTGGCAGCAGAAGGGGCTGCCAAGCTGCTATGAATCACTGCAGTTTGGTGATGCTGGCTGGTGTCCGGGGCAGGACATGGCACCCATGAACAAGGAGGTTAAACCCTACTGGCACCAAGAGGGGCAGAGGGACCGGCTCCTGCCTGCTCTCCCCAGTACAGAAAGTGTCACTTCCCCAACCCAAACAAATGCTCATTCATCACAGGGCACATGCAAAAAAGATTACTCGGGCTTTATGATCTGCTCATTCACCTTTGTAGGCAGTTCCTTCCCCTTCCTTCTATTTATGGCTTGTTTTTGTGCAGCGATAGGAAGGAGAACAGTGCGGTGCTGAGCAGGGTCCAGCCCAGCCCAGTCCTGCGTCCACATCAGTGCCACTGCTGCAGAAATGCTGCTCGTCTCTTTGTGAGCAGCTCCTTCTCCTTTGCATTTCTTTGCTAATTACCACTGGTACTATGCCATCCCTTCCTACACACCCCTGCCCACCTCCATTAAACACAGGTCTCCTTCAGACTCCAAAATCACTCATTAACTCCAACACGCTGTTGCATCAGGGAGGTAACGTTTCGGCACCTTTCAGGAGTCTGTCTGGATCTTTTCCTGCTAGGATTGGACGCCTACAAGCTACCAAGTCTCTTAAACTGAAGTAGGAACACAACTTTTTGTGCAAAAACCCCATTGCAGCTCTTAACTTTTCCTGGCTGACCTACATCATTTTCTCAGTCTCTGCCACAGGACACATAACTGCTGGAGATTTGGTGTCACTTAAGCCGAAGCACCTCGTGCTCCATTGTGGGTTTGGTGAGGGCTTTTGGTGCTCAGCCCAGGAGCTATTTGTGCCATTTGCCTTTCCATCTCCTCCCCCTTTGTCCTGCATCACTAGACAGGAGGACATGGACCCATTTCTCCTCATGCCGAGCAGCCATCCCTCAGGGGGTTGGCAGATGAACAGAGGAGAGGTGTGGGAACATACGTGGGCCAGGACCTATCACTATTATCCATATTTTCCATATTTTGTTTAGTTGTGTTTGAGCAAAACCTGGCTATGCCATCCAAAAGGCATTCAGGAAACCCTGAAGCACGCATCACCAGAAGATTAAGACACCAGACAACAAGCAGCAACAAGGAGTTGGACTCAGCGGTCCTCATGGGTCCTTTCCAATTTGGGATATTCTATGATTCTATGAAACCAGCAGAATGGTAGCATACAGAGACTATGATTCTGAAGGTAGGAGCACAAGGAACAAGAAAACAGAGGTAGAGGCGGAGCTGCCAACCACTTCATCTGCATCCTCTCATTCCAGCACCAAGGCAGGGATGGACAGAGGAAAGGCACCCACGGCCTGTGGGGACCTGAGTCAAGATGCTGCATTCAGTGCAAGGGGTGGGTACTAAAAGCACAAGGCAGATGAACGTGAATAGCTTGAGAGGCAAAAGCACCAGGCTCCTAACCAAGCACACATCAGGGCTTCAGTGCAACACAATCCCACACCACAGCACCTGGGAGGACAGGTAGATGCTCACCACATCCTGAGCCCTGTTAGAAGTGTTTTTGGAGGGGTCTCCACTGTTCTCTCCCACAGTGGCACGGCTGGGAGATTTCCTCTTGGCTCAGGATCCGGCACACATGGCCACTTGCCAGCTGTCAGCAACGTCTGCTGGGGCTGCCTGCGAGCAAACAGCTCGTCCTTGGCTCCAGGTAGGAAGCAGCAAGCCTGGAGCTGTGCCAGAAGGATTTACACACCCCTATTTTCCTTCTGCCACTCTGCAAACCAATCTCTGTCCCGGCAGCTTCCCCTTTTCCCTAGGAGCTCCCAGCAGAGAGGGACTCCTCAAATCTCATATTTTTCTACACTGCACTGACCTGCTCCCCGAACACACACCCCTAACCCCACAGTGCCACCCTGAGGGTGCCCCTGCCCACAAGGGGTTGCTCTTTTTAGCTTTGCTTTTGCATTTGTTTTGTCCTGAAGCCCAGAAAATAACCTCAAACAGCCCCCCTGGGAGTCCCATGGAGCTGTACAGCCACCTCATGAACCAGATACCTACTATCTGATGAGACAACTCCAGCACAAGGTTAACTACAGAGCTGTTGATCTCAGCACAGATTTAATCCATGCAAGAGGAGGATTTCATAGCTAACATCCCCAAATTCATCAGCTATGGAAGAGAGAGCAGCCAGCCTGCCCACCTGAGGGTGCACCAGGGCAGGTGGTGCCTGGCTGAGCACCTGGGAGCTGTGGGCTACCTCCAGCAGCCCCATTCCATCCCCCAGCCCCACACAGAGGCAGAGCAGGGACACGGTGCTGGCGCTGCTGGGGAAGGCGCCCAGCTGGAGCGGGGAGCCCGGGGCCCCCGGCACTACTGCCACAAGTATTTATGCACTTCACATTAAACAGGCACTCGACTGAGACAAACCAGAGCAGAAGTAATCCCGGGAACGGGGTCTCTCCAGCCTCCGTGGTCCCTAATTAACGGCTGATGGCTGGGCTGGCTCCTGGGCAAGGTCACTGCTCTCCTCCGCACCCAGAGCACGGCTGCTGCTTGCTAAAAGCCATAGAGGAGAAAATTTAATTTCGAGGACACAACTTTTCAAGTGCCAAGACTGCCTCCTAGGATAGGCTTACAAACAAGATGAGGTGCAACATGAACACTGCTGAAACATCATGGTGCAAATCATCATCATTATTGAATGTATCTACCAAAGCCTGCAAGGCTCAGCATCTAGGCAGATGCCTTGGGGTGGTTCTCCCCCCGCAGACACACAGCCACCAGCTGTCACAGCTCACCAGTTAAATTAGGTTCAACCTTGGTCACTTTATATCCTCCCCCAGCGAGACCCAACACTGGCAGAGGAAGCGCTGGCATGCACCTCCCCAAATCTCACCCTCCACATTTAGGAGCGATGCGCTGCCCAAAAAGGTCAACTCGCTCCTTCCACGCTCACAGGCAGGAGGCACTCTTTGGGTCCTGCCAAGAGTACAAAGTCATTTCCTGCCCATCGTGACAGCCCTTGGTTACAGGACACCCACCTGCAGCCAGCTGTCCCCAGTTCCTCCCACCAACAGCGCTGCACCAGGCAGCATCTCCTTACACGTGTCCCCAGGAAGAACAGCCAGGCACATTTTCTTCCTTTAAATATAGTTCCTTCACAATACAGCCAACCAAGGCCATAAGCAATAAATATTGCTGCAATTCAACCTCCTGTGTTTGCTCTTAAGTTTTATGTGCTGCAAAGGCCATCCTTTGCAGCGCGTGGTACAACAGCAAGAGCACTAAAATATCACCCAGCCTTTGCAGTTAGTTATGTGTCAAAAGCAAGCTAAGAAGTTTAACAAGCATTAGCGTTAACTGACAGAGCCCTCCTGAGAGTGAAGGTTAGTTACAGGTGTACTGACACACACAGGTCACAGCAGCCCCATTGAGGAGAGGAGTGCAGTGCCAGCACCAGGCCTGCCTAATTACCAACAGCTGCTTCATCAGCAGGTGCAGCAAAGGGAGCAAGATGACAAATTATTCATCGCTGAAAGCATATAAAGAGTCATTCACTTTCTGACAGCAGTATGGTTGGCTGAAAGCTCACAGAGTCGTGCGCTGGCCCCTTGCTCCACAGACGTGGGACAGAGCAAAGGGGGGAGCTCCCAGGAGAGAGCAAGGTGTGCTGCACAGCAAACACCTCGTGCACAGCGCAGGGCAGCTCCCAGCAAAGCCTCCCGAAGCCTGCGGCAGGAGGACAGCAGGATAGTGCTGGCCCACGGCAGATCCAACTTCGCTGCTCTTTCCACCCTTCCTGTTGCTCTAAAGTTGTGCGCCACTGAGTTGGAATCAAAAGCAGCAAATGTTTTTCTAAAGAAAAAAAGCAATCAGATTTGCTCTGTGGCCAAGGAGACCAGGGGTGATCTTCCACGCCTGCTCTGGAAGAGGAAGATCAGCTCCCATGACCCCAGTCTGGACCACACTTTAAACTCTTGCTGTTAAGCCAAATTTTGGGGACAAAAGCCCCAACTGAGAGACATATCACAGAAGCCCTTTGGGAGAACCAGGGATGCTCCTGTTCTATGTGTGGGGCACGGGGAGGACACCCACCTTGCACACACCTACTGATCCCACTTCCCAGGCTGAGCCACAGTACATGGTGATACTCGACACATTTAACGAGGCATATGATAACCTCAAATGAGCATTAATTCCTTATCAACAAATCCACTGCATCTTGCTGCACAACGATTACTCCAGGTTTGTTTCCTCCACAACAGGATAAACTCCGGTGCTGGTACAGGATATCTGGTGTTTGTCTTACAGCACCGCTGTGCATCAGCTGCTTGTTTTGGACACAAAAGAAAATGAATCCCTTCTCAAAGGTATTTTTTCCCAGCTGATTTCCACCACATTGTTCAGAGGAAACACACCAGGCACCTGCCTCCTCGCACGGTCCCCCCAGGCTGAAGCCACAGGGGCAAAGTTGAATCCTTCTTCTTGCATAAGACTGCAGCAACCAGGGAGTTTCGGGGAAGGAGAGCAATAAAATGCTATTTACGTCATGTAAACAATCTGAACGACAAAGTGGTGTGGAAGCAACCCAAAACCCTGACCCAGGCTCAGCCGCCCCAGCTCCCTGGTCCTGCTGAGAAAAGCCAGGAGCAGAGTCACCACACGGGAAGGGTTGGCTGCTCCTGGTCATTGCTAAGCTGCACAGCCGTTCTGACACTGGTAAGAGGTGGAACACTGCTGATGACCACTGGATAGGGAAGAGGCACTAGCAAAAAGAATGTACAGCTGAGGCTTTCCTTTTTCAGATATTTCCTCCAAAAACTGGCCTCTTGCACAGTGACAGGAGTTCTGCCACCACCTCTGATAAAAGCAAGGGGTCAGTGACAGACAGCAGCCAGGAGATGCTCAGCACCGCCAGGTCGCAGCGTCACTGAGCACTGCCAGAAACATGACTACTTACCACCCCTCCCTTACTTAAAATGGGAAATACCTCACATTCCTCAGCACATTTAACTGCGGCAAGAAGTAAAAACGTGGGGCTCAACAGCGTACTCGTTACGCTTCTCCATGTCATGCAAGACCACATGCAAAACCGGCAAGCAACTTCAGCAGACACAGCCCAGATTACACGTTAGCCAGTCGCCATCTGTTTAAAACCACCCGCACAAACACACCGAGCTCAATTAATCTCAGGCCGTTAAGGAAAACCCGCTGAGGGTGACCTGCGGGTACAGCGTTCCCACAGCCACCCCGATAACGCGGGGATGTTTGCAGATACGCCCCCGACACATGATAGCTGGCGCGGGCGTGCTGAAAGCAAGGAGGGGAAGAATGGCTTCGCATTTAAGAAGTCACCAAACAATCAGATACGTTCCAATTTAATTACGTTCTGCTTCCAGAGGGCCACACTTCCCCTGATTTACAAAATCCTTTAATTGCTGCTTCCATAGAGAGCATTTACAGCGGTGCGTTAACAAGAGTGGAGGCACAGCTCAAAAAGACGACGTTGTTGCTCCTCAAATACCAGGCCTAGACTTGGTGGAGCTGTGCAGTATTTTGTGCAGTAAAAGAGGAATTAGCTGATCCACTCCAAAGTGCGTTTATCATTAAAATAAAAATCTTCTGTCGTCTTGTTTAATGGCCTTAGTAAAAAATAATTGCAACGTCTGGTTGCTTTCAACGACATGTGGTTTTAATATTTTAATTGTTACAAACTGTTTAATAATGTTGAACAAAAGGCGTGTCCAAGCAATTATTGTGTTTATTAACTTTTCTTTTGAGGACTTGATAAATTATATTACACATATACAGCACTTTAGAAATCGTAGCGTTAACTTATTAAATTTTAAAGTGGAAAATTAGCTAAAAGTGACTCGTTTTGGTGCAAATTAAATAGCATATTTTCAAGGGACAAGCACTGTGTATCACTTCATTCAGCAATCTGGGAGTCTGCACGTTCTTCTAATCATTACGCTGCTTCATCTGGCTAGGGGATTGAAAGAGGGTGGGAGCAAAAAAGCTCACTGAGCCTGGCAGGCCACAGAGAGCCGAGATTCCACCAAATCTGAAGGGGAAATACAGCCCTGAAAGCTCATCACTCTACCACCATGCACCCAATGGATTTCCCCAATTTGAGCCACCAGGGACAGCGCCCAGCAAGGCCGTTCCCAAGCCCCTGTCACCTCCCTGGGAGGATAGGCATCTCCATGCCCCATACACAGCCCATGTGTGGGTCTCCCCACACGGGGACCAGATCCGACCCTCTGCCACCCCCGTCCCCGTCCCTCGGATGCACCGCGCTGTTCCCAGGCCTATTTTGTTTACATTTGATTCAATCAAGTTGTGGCCTTTTGGCCTCTTTCCAAATTAACTTCTGGGTGACCTCTGCCGTGCCCTCTCCCAGCAGCCAGGCCTCCGAGAAACAGGCCATTAAACCTACAAACAAATATCAGATATATTGGTTGATCAAACCGGCTTCAAACGCAGCTATTTAACCTCTGGCACATGCTTTTGCAAACCAAGTATATTTTGTCTTCAGCCATTCACCCCTCTTTGCCTACTTTTTTTTTTCTTTCCCCTCTATCTAGAGCTCTGTGCTTTACTGCCTCATAAAACTTGGAAATTTTGCTCTCATCCTCCTGTAAAGCCCACGAAGGGCAGTGCAGGGCCCGTTCACACGGCTCGCACTGTAGGGCTGAGCCTTGGACATGGAGAGGCAGTGAGATCCTGCCCAGCCGTAACGCTCCATGAAACAGTGTGCTCCCCTTATTTCCAAGGAAATAAATCAAAGTTGGTTTCTCAGGGTCTGTGAAAACACGCTGCCTGGATTCCGATCCCCAAAGGGCTTTTTTTTTTTTTTTTTTTTTTTTCCCTTCCAAGGGCTTATGTGGTAGTTAGATTTCTGGCTAGAGAATATGCAATATGATAAAAACACAGTCCCTATATGGGGCAATAAATTACAGATTGTTTGATGTGGAAACCAAAGAACTGTCAGGCTCTAGTATATCTGAAATATTCTAAATGAGCCCTTAACTCCAGTGTCTGGAAATGTACAATATGTTTCCAGGCCCTTCACTCTTGTAAAGGCACATCTCTCTCACTTAATTTTCCTTTTATGGATTTTATTCTTCATTTTCAGTGAGCTTTTTCCCCCCTTCTCTTCTAAAACTGTGCTCTTCCTCCCAGAGATGGTCCTATGATAAACAATAGGATTCATCCAAGCATAGGAAGAAATCAGAAATGGGCACAAACTTAAACTTCAGGACATGCTGCTCTGCCCCAGACATTGTATGGAATGTCACTGCTCCATCTGCACACCTGCAGAACAGGAACAGCCATTGCCCCAGCTCACCATGCTGTTCTGCAGGTAAGTTAAAGCTTAAACCTCACTCCCATCTGTCAGCCCATCCCCATAGCAGGGAGAAAATTGAGTGAGCAGAGGAAATAACTCATTTGCACACTGCTTTTTGCCTAGGGATGCTACCAAGTAACAAAAAAATGGAGCAAGACCTCGTGCTGTCAATGAATAACCTTTTCACTTCAATATATTTTCACGTGTGGGATGAGTGAAAACCCTTCTAGACAGAAACAGACCCCATCCACTCTGGGAAATAAAAGTTAGGAACTGATTCCAACTCATTTTCCTGAAGGTGACCCTTGGCCTCCCAGCTGAGATAACAGTGCTAATATTTATGGATGGGCCATTCGTGCCTTTGGGCACAGAGCAAAAATAACTCAAATCACAACTTGGTAGACCTCTAACAGAACTGAAAAGAAATCCTCACATCCAACACAGCAATAATAAACCATCTCGCCCACCAGTGTGCAAAAAAAATAGCACCACCCACTACCTCACATTGAAACCAAACAGCAACGGTCTGGAGCTGCGATGTGATGAGTGGGCACCAAGTGTGACTCATCCAGAAGGAACTGACCTGAGGCAACACAGCGCTCAGAAGGCCATGCTTCGTTCACTCATTCATTTCAGCTCGATAAAAGGTGCTCAGACCACGCTAATGCAACCTGGCAAACTTGCCTCTTCTCTCTGGGCTCGGTTTTCTGCGCTCCTTTCAGTCTCTGTGCGTTTGGTTCTGGTGCACAAACATTCATTTGAAACTGGAGAAGTCTGACAAGAATTCCTCACGTCTGCACGCACTTAACCACATCTTCACATCTTCTCAAACTGAATCCGATTTCCTCACGCAATTTGTTCACCAAACAAGTTCACCCCACTTCAGTCGGTGCACCGCTGAAAAAATACGCGTTATTTCAATGGTGTGGGGAGCCTGAAGTTAACAAGAGCTGCACCAGCTGGCACAGCTCCTGTGTCCACCTGTATCAACTCAGGACCTGCACTTCCAGCACAACAAAAGAGGAGGATTCCACTAAGTTGTACTTGTCCCATGATATACTAGTGGTCACACTGGAATCCAGGTCGGAGCTCTGAGTACTACAAATGCTCTTTTCTCTTAAAGGCTCTGGATGCTTGAAAGCCCTCGGAAACCACCGCCCATCGTGTTGGGTCAGTGCACCGTTTCTCAGCCCTCCCCATCCTAGGAGCCCACACTGCTTCCCAGAGCCGGAGCCAACACCTGAAAAACAACTGTAATTCATCCAGAGCTGCTCCTTTCACGTTTCCTACCCTTCGGTTTTCAAGATGTGTTCCAGATGTGAAGGAGATCACAAAACTTCAGTAGGCCAAGAAAATAAGTGTGATGGCAAGCTCTGACACCCAAAATCCCAAATTTAAGTAATATCCACAGCGTGATTCTTGTGGGTCCCTTCCAACTCAGGATATTCTGTGATTCCATGATTCTATGACACTTGACCAGGATATAAGTCACTTGCCATCAATCCTCAGTACTAATAGCTATGTTTGTGAATTATTTTCACAAATCACTTTCCATTTTCTCCCGATTTTATTCTCCCTCTTTCTCAAACACAAATTCCAAAGGGACTGATTTCCTCAAACTCTTACAATTTCTGCCACACAAAGCAAAACAATTAACCCACTCCCCACAACACTACAACTTTCCAACCTGACACTACAAGCAAACAAGAGAAAGTGCTGCAAAAGCCCAGGAGCTTCCCATGCTCACCCACTTACTCCTGTTTTTCTTCGGACAGGGCTGCACACAGCTGTACCCAGCCGAGCTGTGTTTACCCAGGGTCTCTTGTTCCACGAATCTCAGCTCCTTGGCAGCCTGAACTGCTCAGCAAAGACCTAACTTGACCTAATCTGGCAGCCAGCATTTCACAACTACTTTATGTCAGCAGTTTCAAGTACACTAATAACCGTGTTTTGTTCAGTGCGACTTTCTCACTGCGAACGGCAAAATATCATTATCACCTGCAGGTTGAAGCCTGCCCTCTACCCCGTTTAATAGGGAGCTGATTATGCTACTTTCACCTCCCCCCCTTCCCTTAATAATTACGTGCTGTTGGCAGATGGCACAGCTCCGCGCATGAAGGCAGAATGGCTGCATTGCCATCACTGTGTGCTGGGGACCCTGAGCACCCTGCTCCCAGGCAGTGGCTAACGAGGCGTGCTCGCATCGCAGGGCTCCGACCACGAGCTGCTGTCACAACTGTCCCCGGCAGCCATGGGAGCAGGAAAGCAGAGGTTAGCAGAAAAGTCGCTACGCCAGCAACTTCAGGCAGCTCAGCCCTCGCAACACACCGGCCCTGGTGCAGCTGGGGTGAACCCCAGGAAGCTGCTGCTGCCAAAAGCATCACACCGGGGCCACCATGGGCAACATCCTAACCAGGGAAAGCTCTCCTAGGGGAGAGTGGGAAACTCAGCCATGTTGGAAGACAGCATTACTACCCGAGTGTTTGCCTGGCTGTTCCCAGAGAGGTCCAAGCTGTCAGCTTGTAGGATCCCCTCTGAGAGTGACACAGTGACGCAGGCTGCAGAGCCAGACCCCAGCCCAGTTGAGGGTGAAGGCAAGGGTGGCTCCAGGCGATGCTGTAGGAGAGCTTTGGGAAGTTACTCTCTCCCTGTAGCAGTTGCACTGCGTGGAATGTGGTTTCCTCTGCACAGCTCTCAGCCATTGCCACCTGAACACAGTGGAGAGAGCTGCCCCCCAGCCCCTCGGCATCAGTGGGGCTTGTTCACAGACTTCACCTGGGCTGGCACGATGGGTAGAGACAAGATACTGCTTGTTTCTCTGCAACGACACCAGTTCTGAGACCGTGGGAAGGAAGCTCCCAACACGGCAGGAAGGCTCTCACCCAGCTCTGCCATATCCTCATTTAATGGCCACTTGCCCCTGCAGTGACAAGGAGAGGACTTCCAAGGACATACAGCAGAGAAGTAAGCAACCCTCTGTCTGCAAAGCAAAAGGGGACTTCAGCCAGAGTTGAAGTTGGGTATGTGCCACGTTGACCTGCACCAGCACCACATGCTCGGGGACACCACGACAGCACCATCTCCCACTGTGCCAGGGATGAATGCCCAGCAGAGGTGCAACATGGGGATGCAACCAGCACCAGGCACAGGCTGAACCCAAACGCTCCTATTTAGCTCACAGGCTTGAAGGAGGATCTGCCACACGTGCTGGCATAGAACAGGGCTGAGGTGGCACCAGCTCTGCACCCAAAGCTGCCTGGGGTTGTTTGGCTGAGCCCAAAGACAGCACAAGGGAAGTCAGACTGATTTGGAAACCACCCACTCTGGAGCCATCCCTGCTGGCAAGACTGCAACAAACCTGGTTGATGTGTTTCAGCTTGTCAATGATCTGGCTGATCACTGGCTCAGGACCTTTCATCTTTCCCTCGTGGTTGCCAGGCTGAGCTTTTGCTCCATTCCTTGGGGTTTGGGGACTGTACCTGCAAGAGCGAGAACAAAGAAGACCGTGATCGGATGGGCTAACGCAGAAGAGATCCTCAAAGATCAGTACAACCAAAACCAAGTAGAAGCCCCTTCAAAAATGGAGAGAATAAAACAGTTAATAACAGCACAGAAAAGGCAGAAGTTTCCCATAAATCTGTTCTGCCCTTGCAAAGAAGCAAGACGATGTACTTGCATCACTTGAGGACAATGAAGTCCTTTCCAGTCCATTAGTAACCAAGGAAGACATTAAACAATACACAACGGAGATAAATATTATCACAAAACTTGCACCCAAGAGTCCTAAAAGAGCTGGCTGAGAAACTCTGGCTTGCTCATGTTTGTTTAAAATAAGTCTTGGCAGACCACAGAGACTCCAGTACAAGAGTGGTAGTGTGCCCACAGCCAAAAAAAATGAGTGGGATGACCCAGTTAGCTGCAAGTTGATTAGCATAACATCAACCCCTTGCAAAATAATGACTATCGCTGATGTGTGATTTCAATAATAAAGAATTAAAGCATCAGAATATAATTAATGCTGTCAACATCGCTAATGGAAAATAGGTGTTGTCAAACAAAACTGATTTCAGTCTTTGATGAGATCCAGCCTTGGGGATCAAAGTAACTGCTTAGGCAGAACGTAACCTGACTTGGTGCAATGCTGGGCTCTGCACCACACCATATCCTGGATTTACACGGGCATGATGCCATGCGCACGCGAAGCAGATTGAGAGCAGCTGGGAGACCCCCAGGTGCAGCCTCCCCAGGCACCAACCCCAGGCAGGTTGCAGGGATGCTCTGCAGAGCAGCGTGCCCAAGCCAGCTCTCAGTTTTTCACCAGCAATTAGCAAAGAAATTAAAATCACAGGAATCAGAGCGTGCTTTTCTTCAGAGAAAAGCACTCCAGGTACTGGGGTAACAGCTTGTTACACACAGCAAGCAAGCAAGCATACCTGTACTGACCTCAGACTGGGCTCCAGGAGCTCACTAGGAGGCTGGGACCACTCACTGCAGCACACTGGTGCTTTCCTGAGCTGCAGGTTGTTTGCATTCCCTGCAGCCCCAGTTACGGGCTGCACAAACACAAAACAAGCCCTCATCTCCCAGAGCTGACAGCCCAAGCACAGGCTGCCAGAACCCAGCGCAGCCTACGAAAGCAAGATTGCCAAGATAACGCCAAGCACAGTCTGCCTTACTGTATGTCTGTTTTTCCGGTGCTGTGGATAAACCTGAGGAGTATTTCTATGCCTCATCTCCTGTGTGTTGCATCCACACCCAGCTTCCAACCACCATGGTGCCTGCCTCCATCTGCCGGCTCCTATCCCATGTGCACACATTGGTACGTCACCCTGCCCTGCCAGGGAGATGATGGGCAGCGATTTGAATGAGGGGATGGAGATGGGAGGGATGGTGGGACCAGCTCTGGGAGGGTGCTCTGCTGAGGGGAGAAAGCAATAGGCACACGGATCATCACCCACAGCAGCTGTCAGGGTGCACAGAGGGTTTTGAGGATGCACAAGAGGTTGGCTTCACTTAAACTCCAAATTAGCAATGAGAGAGTAAGACTTAGACACCTAGGGACATGAAGTCAACTCTGGATTTCCACTTGTGAAGCAGGAATCTGTCCCCAGCATGAAACAGAATCATAGAGCCATTGAATTGTTTTGAATTGGAAGGGACACTTAAATGCCACCTAGTCCAACTCCCTGCACTGAACAGGGACACCTACAGCTCAGTTGGGTGCTCAGAGCCCCGTCGAGCCTGACCTTGGGCATCTCCAGGGATGGGGCACCACCACCTCTCTGGGCAACCTGTGCCAGCGCCTCACCACCTTTATTGGAAAAAACTTCTAATATCCACCCTAAATCTCCTCCCTTTCAGTTTGAAACCATTTCCCCCATCCTATCACAATAGACCCTGCTATAGAGTCTGTCCCCTCCCTTCTCACAGCCCCTTTAGATACAGAAAGGCTGCTACCAGGTCTCCCCAACAACTTCTCCAGGCTGAAATATTCACATTGTTTAAAAAAAATACAGTGCTGAAGTTGATTTCCACAGCAAGGCTTTTCCCAAGCAGGAGTTACCTGTACACCAGCGCTCAGCATCCCCATCAGCACCTCACTGCACCAAGCACACCCCTCACACCGGGGCAAGCACCGAGTACAGATACACCCAAGACATTGCCAGCTGAGGAAGGTATCTCCCCGCTCAGTTCGGGGTTTGTTCCAGGCTGAGAGCTCACAGCCCCCGGCCAAGAGCCAGCTGGGACCGCGTGCCCTGAGCTCCATCTCGTGGGAAGCCAGCGCTGCCGCAAGCACAGAGCAGCGCTGCTCTGCAGAAGCCCATGAACCCTCCGCAGGGAAACAAAGCACTGGAAGCAGCGAACCACCCAGCCTGCTCCTTATTTGTCACGGAGTCACTTCGTGCCACTGTGCCAACCTGAGGATTGCATCTGGCAGCTGAACACAATTGTCCGTACAACACGGGGCTGTTACCATGCCAAAGGAATCATTGTTATTCGTGTTGCTGAGAATTGAATTTAGAAACACTTTGAAGCGGAAAAATCTCCTGTGGTTTAAGCGATTTAACGAGCAGGATAAATCTCCCACAGGTTTTAGTATAGAGCAGAACTGAGCTGCTGTTTGGTGCACGCCCAAATTATTACAATCTCTCTCCTAAGCAGCTTTACACGAAGAAACTCAGTAGCTTGGTTTTGAGTGGGTGAAAGCCCTTCTGAAATTCAGGCAGCGTTGCCAGAAAGGATTTCTGTACCTACACGAGGTCACGTAAGAGGGAGGAAGGCAGCCACAGCAAGGTACCATGTCCAAGGTACTAAGCTTGCAGGAGAGAGGCACAGGCTGCCATGCATTCAGGCACACAGGATGCTCCCAGACCAAGGGTTGAGGACTTTGAAATGCAGCTTCAGTGAGGGACAAGCATTCCTGAGATGCCACAAAGGGCAGCTGGCATCTCTCTCTGCAGCCTGGGCCAAGCAGCCAGGCCCTCGAGGACCTTAATAGGACAGGGAGATGCCTTTGGAGACCCCATAGAGCTGGAGGATGAGGGGCTCCTAGCACATGCTCCCCTGTGTTCCAAATGGATTCACTTCCTCTGGTGTTCCCCAGCCACAGCTCAGGAAAAAAAAAGAGATCTGAGCCATCCTGAGCCACTTTTAACACATGCCGAAAGCGCAGCCCCTTCTGCAGGGCACTTGTGCTGCTCCACCAACCCCATCATGCACCTCAACCAAAGGGACAACAGCACCAAAGAGCAAACACACAGTGGGTAAAGTCCACCCAATGGTCGTGGGGGCCCCTGCACTGAAGGGATATCAGTGTTGCAATATGAGTGTGGTTTGGCTTCCACTTCATATGCAAAGCTCAAAGTACTCTGCTCTTTGATGTGCCTCCATGTCAGTCAGCAGCAGCTCCTTGCCCAGGCTCCCTGGGGACATGCTCTTGCTGGGGTCATGGTTCTCTCCAAAGACAAATGTGATGTAGCCCATGCTAAAAACAACTTAAAAGACAACCACCTGATGAAAACATTGATGAGCTCAAGTCTTCTGTAGGGATAGCTATAGACCCTTTGTTCTCCTTCTCATCCACCAGATATAAATGCCAAAGAGTGAAGTCACATTAAGGGATTTCCTCCTCTCCTCTCCACCATCTACAAACGTCTCCTGTGAATGTTTGGTCATTCCAGTCCAAACGCAGCTCTTTCTTGGCTTTCATTTCAGAGCAAGGTAGACAAGATGACAAATGCAATTTAAATATATGGCAATAAAAGTAATATGTGAGTTCATCCTTCTTGGCCATGCTAGGATTAGAGATGAGTTACTGCAATGCCTGACATATGATTTAGAGAAAGCGATCTAAGCCAAACAAAGAATTACACCTTTTAGAAAAAGGAAAGTAGGCTTTTTTTTTATCCAAGTAACAATTTGTGCTTGCCTTCCACTTGCATAGTGTTTATTCAAATGCAACTGCACAATTTAAAAGCAAGTATCCTTGCAGGCTCTTCCTCTACCACCTCTGTGCATGGAATCGTACTTGTTTGAAGGAGTGGATGGAGGACATACCCAACACAGACTGCTACAAAACAGGGCTGCAGCTCAATGGCCAAATCTTGCCTCTTTGGAGGGCGGGAGACTGTCAGAGGGCAAATACCAGAAGTCACACAGAACTTACACCACCAGTAGCTCTGAGCAAGTTTCTTCCAAAGCAACCAGAAGGATAAGTGCCCTCAGTGGGGAGCATTCGGACCTAAGTCAGAGAGACATCTTCCGGTGGATTTCCAAATTCCACCTTCCTCACAGCCTGGTCTCACTGCTGTGAGAACCCTCTGAGGTTTTGCTGCATTAGTTCCCTGCCAAAGAGCAATGCTGCCTCTTCCAAACCACTCTACACGCTGCACTGCGGGCGGTAAGCGTGCTGCAGATGTTAGCTTTTATTAAAACGTGAAGTCTCAGGTAAGAGCAGCAAATACTGCATTATTCATAGCCAAACAACGGGAGTTTGAAGTGCAAAAGGACAGCCTGAAGCCTCCCTCCATTCTTACATCAGTTCAGTAAAGTTCAAGACAAATAGATTCTGGAAGGATTGGTTAAACCTGAGACCAAGCAGCAGGCTTAATATAGGAAGATTCATGGTCTTCATTTCTGAAATACTCTGGAAACAATTATGGCCACTCAATAACCCACTGAATTTGCCTACTATCCTTTCATTATAGCTTACATTTGCTACAAAGCTGTGTTTTATGTGCTTGAAAAGTTATACAGCCTCCCTCTTTGGGGACTCCATTGTATCAGATATTTTGCAGCGCTGCCAGAAATAACCAAACCCTTCACGAGCTAAAGGGTTATTGCTGGCATGGAATTTCCTTTGTTCCAATTACAGAATCTCATTTTTCTCCCTTGCTTCCAATTGTGCTTTCATTGTTTATGATTTGTATGATTAAAACAAACCACAGTATGCTGGCAAAAACAGGGAAATCTGAGACTCCTAGCTTGAAGAAGAGGATCTGGCAAGGTGCTAAAAATATATTAATTTGGAATCGGTATAAGGAGAACAAGAGTTATGTGGGTGATTTAGATTAATGCACAAGTTTGTCTGAAGCAATTTGGAAACGGTAATGTCTAACAGTAATACTTAAAGCACTTACAAGTTCTGCAGTGGGCACATGTTGCTGTCATTCTATTCAGAACAGCTTGGAAGGAATATACCAGCATAAGCAGATTATTGAACTCTGAGAATCTAGATTTTAATAGGCTTTTAGTATTAAATGCTGTAAAAACCTGGTGCTATATATAAGGCTCAAATCACCTCCAAGATTCTAACTCCCGTAGAAACTGAGATGAGTTCAATATCTCAACACCCACTTGGCTTAAGTTGAAGGCTTTACATGAGCTAATTATCCAGCCAGGGCTTCAGCTGGGGGAATCACAGCACAGGACGTTTTTTGTACACTGAAAAGTTTGAAAAACAGCAGCTCGTTGCCTTTTCTCTTTCCTTCCCACTTTGGCTTGTGTTCAGCACAGCAAAAACACAGGCACTGCTCAGGGCACGACCATGGAAATCTGTCGTCCTCATACAGCTGGCAAGGTATTCCCTCTGACAGGACATGTCTTAAACCTACAAAAGAGAAGGTGAGCAAGCTACCAACCCGCAGATCAATCCCTACAAAGGAGGACAAATTCTTGCTATCAAGTTGGCCAACGTGGAGAAGTAAACTAGATGGACAAAGTACCACAAAGTAAGACACCATAAAAGAAAATGTGGGAGGCATCACTTAAAGAAAATCTAAAATGCAGAAAGCAGGGTGAGTGGTGCTGAGCCATCAGCAGAGCACACTGCACCCGGAGTCCCAAAGGCACCTGCTGGGCTCCATCAGGGCAGAGGGAGGCAAGGGCAAGGGGGAAACAGGGTGGTTCAAGGCTCAGCATGGGAAATGGGACGCAGCAGGAAGGTACTGAGCATGTCTGGCCCAGGGCTTCTCCCCAGCTTCATTAACACTTAAGAACTACATCAAGGATGTGAGAGGTAACTGGCCACAAGCCCTATGGGAACACCAGCAAAGCCCAGATGGGTCCATGTGGATCTCACACCGAGCTCAGTGACACAGCAATGCCCAAGCAGCTTTGTCCATCATCAGCACAGCACCAGACACAAAAACACAGCACCCACCTATCCACTCCTGCGTTGTCCCAGGCACCCAGAGTGCTCTCAGTTCACACACAAACCCCAGAAAGTCAGACCCCTCTCTGACAGCACTAAGACACACAGGACAGATTACCATCTCAGCATCCTGAAACTGAAACCAGAGATTCAAACAGCACCACACTTCTCACAGAAAGCAGCAAGCTGGAGTCTGAATGAGGCCCAAAAGTCGCACATCAGCCCAGCAGGAGGACGGCTGCAGCTGCACCAGAAATTCAGGCGCACCGCAGTGTTCTCAGAGCAGCTTGCAAAATCACTTCTACGCAGCGAACAGCTGCTTGGCTCCCTCTGGGGGAAAAGGCTGAGTAAGCACACTGGTGCTTGGGGTTACCTGGAATGCACCTGATTTTCAGGAATGCTCTCAGATTCCCTGAAAGAGATTCCCTGCTGGGAAGCCCAAGCACCTGGAGCACTCTGTTTTGACAGTTTCAACTCCACACAAAGCTGCACCATTGGCTGAGTTTGCAATCTTAGATGCTCGAATGATTTTTTTTTTTTTCCAAAGTACATTTTGATGCTATTTTGGTCCCTGCAGTGTTTCAGGCCAGTATTGCAAGTGCAGGCTAATTACCACCGGAGGTTTCCGAATCAAGAAGTTATAATTAATATCTTGACAACTCACAGCTTCCTGGTTTTATTTCTATTTCTTCCCTAATGCAAATGACTTAATAGCAAAAGATGCTTTGCGAAGTAGAGTTATTAAAGAAGAGTTATATATAATTATAGAAAAACATTTCCAAGTTCTATTTCCACATTTACATTCCTAAGAGACTTTTTTTTGCAAGAAAATGCTCCATTTTTATTAACATTTCCCCCTTCCTTCTCCCTTTCATGCTATTAATCCTGCTCTTGCCATTTCTGATATCACCATCCACAGCAAGTGCAGCCTGCACATGCCCCTCCACGTACACACCCCACGGCTGTGCTGAGCTGCTGCCTCTCCCCGGATCACTGCAACAAAACCTGCCTGTGGCTGCAGGGATTTCACAGCAGAGCACAGAGGGCTCAGTGGAGGGTGGCACACGACCACTTCTCCCTTCCACGCTTTGCACATCGACCTGAGCTGCAGCACGAGCGGATGCCAGCTCTGCCAAAGGTTTCCCAAGACAATAAGCAGTGTCCTGGGCTGGATAGGAAATGATGAGCAGTGCTGGGGAAAGGGAAAGAAGAAATGATTCACCTCTCCACGACTTCTTGCCCATTCCAGCAAACGGTGTCATTCTGAACAGCAGAGCTGTGGCTGCAGATGTACTCTGGCAAGCTGCTGTAAAAATCACTGTGAGACTTCAGCTTCATAATGAGTTCCCTGGAAGAAGGGGAAAAAAATGATTCTCAGTCATGAAAAGAAAAGATAGGGTTGGTGCCTTTAACCAGTGAAGGTAGTTAACATGGCCAAACACAACTACAGGGGAGCAGGGTACAAAAGGGCCATGAAGCATCGGTCTTGTCTGTGACCTCAAGCAGCATCGTGCATCATTCTCTGACGATATTTGGTCAAGGGATGAATCGGTGCTTTTTAGGGCAGAACTGTCCCTATGGAGGGGATGCAGCAGGACCTCAGCTCACTGCAGCACCAGGGATACTTGGCCCAGGCAGGTCCCTTCCAACAGTGGTTCAGAGGGGCCAGGGCACGGGTTGACCCCAAGGCTCTGGTAGCAGCCAGAAACAGGGCATGGGATCAGCAGTCTTTGCAGCTTAGGTCTGCACCTTGCAAAGGAAGAAGTCACCTAGGGGCACTCAGCAGCTGTCACTAGGAAACAGCAGCAGATCTGATGAGGTAAACGTTGCACAGAGCGTAGGAGTATGAACAGTAGGGACTGGAGGAGATCAGATTTGGCCTCACGACCTCCTGGCTGCAGTTCAGTACATTTCTCCCTCTGGCAATCAGCTGTTTCTCAGGGAGTACAAGGCTCCCTGCATCCTTCTCCCGAAGCAGGGATTTGCTGAGGTTCCTGGAGGCTCAGGGTCTCCTCTCCAGCTGAAGCTCCCGGCTGCCAGCTGGGGGCAGACAAAACAAGGGAAAGCCCTGTGCCGGGTTTTGCAGACAGAGGAGAAAGCAGTAGCAGAGGGAACCCAAGCCCTCCCCTGGCCCAGCGCAGCACAGCCTGCCAGCCTACTGCAAATCATCTTGCCCTATCCACACTGATAAACAAGGGTTTGACTGGGGAGCCCAACGCCCTTACAAAGGGTGGGAGCTCAGATCCAACCTCCCTGCACACATCTAAGATGTGCTTTGGGCAACCACCTCCTGCAGTCACATATTGCACTGTGCAGAGAGAGGGCCAAACCCTTGCCAAGCACAATGAAACAAGACATGATCTGCTGTGCCACCAACCCTAAGCCAACTCACATCATGCCCAGCTCCTGCACACCCAAGCAGTATCAGGGAGAGCAAAGAGAAGAAAGCCATCCTGCAGCCCAATGCTCCCAACAGGGCAGGGAGGAGATAGGAGAAACTCCTCCATATCTACAGGTACGAGCTCGTGATTTGTTGCAGCAGATCTCATTAGGCTGTGAAGTCCTCAAACAACATCTCCAACACGTCGAGACAAGGGAGGAACGTGAGTCCTGCTGCTATCTCATGGGAACCATATCAGGAATGTGGCACTGTTGCTCCATGCTAGTCCATCCCCAGTTACAAGGAGGGCTCAATTTGCCCTTTTCTGCACCGATTTTTGTTGTATTTAAGACAGCAGTAAAGGGACAGCACCTGCTTCACTTTGAAATATGCAGTGAAAGGCTGTTCCTAGTTTCTGAACTACTGTGAAAGACTGCCCAGAAATAAAAAGAGATAGGTACCCTGTCCTGCACGCTGCTTCATGCAATGTTTTAGTTGGCAGCTACCATTTCTAGAAGCTGTACCTGGGAGTATATTTGGCACTACAGCACTACTCAGGAAACCCAGAAATGGCATTTTGTGCACTCACCTCCTCCTGCTCGACAGCGTTTCTTCCTGCTCTATGTGAGTCACCTTCAGGACTTTTTTGTCAATGAAGAGGTCTCCGGGGTAATTAGTGGATCGATACTGCCTCTGCTGAGCGTGACCACAGAGCCGGCTGACCTGGAACACACAAGCACCACAGCGTGAGGGAATTTCGGGGCCAGAAGTACTGAAGGAAGACAGCGAAGATGCACACTTCTGCCTGGAGAGTTAGGAACTTTGTATGCCACTGCCTACCTCCAGCAACCCCAGAGATCCCAAATCACTTTCAGAATGGATTTAGGACTCTAAGTTACTTCTCACTTCACTTACACTGTCCCACTCCAAGGAAAAAAATGAAGTGAAATAATTAGCAGAGAACACACCAATGCACTTGTTCTTACTGTAAACATAGACCCACTTGTGTCTGATAATGGGGCTTTTTAAAGATGTGTGACATCTTGCCCTGAAAGGTGGAGACAACAATCCCAGACATCATCACAGCAGGGATGTGCAAATCCAGTCTGCAGGCCAGGACAACACATGATGGACTCCCTCCCATCCACATCCCGATGGCCAAAAACATACCATTGCCATAAGGATGCAGCCTAGCTCTTGAAGGAACACTCTTCTGTTGGGTTAAACTCACACTGGCAAAAGGATGCTCAAGATGCTTCCCATTACTTCCTTCCCCAGATTTGCAGCACCTCAGGGTACCACCCTCCACCTCTTCAGTCAGATTGTTAGGAAACACTTCCATTCAAAAGGCAGATCCTGAGCCCCCTGTTCTGCAGCTCAGAGCAGCTCAGCATCTGCAGAGCTCGTTCTGCATGTACCTGGGGATAAGCATCATACGTATCATGGCTAATTGAAAGAAAATCACAGCCTGAAATACAGAAAGCATTGTGGCTCCAGCTGAGTCATGCCATGGGAGGTCTTGATTAACAGGTCTCTGTTAATGACACAAATTAGGTCATTAGCATACAGATGATTTGGTAAGTGGCTGCAGTGGCAAGAATCCAAAAGACCTCATTAAAGTTCTCTCATGCGGCTGCTGCCCTGTGTCTCCGTGCCAGCTTCGTGGCACTGCTAATATAATCCCACCGCAGGTGGATCTGTGCCCATCTCCTTCTGCAGGACATGGACAAGGGACAGCTACCCCACCACAGCACCACCAGCCCAACCCAATGCTAGGAAATGCCTTCTAAACTGCTTAGAACCATAGAATCATTGAGGTTGGAAAAGACTGCTAAGATCATCTAGTCCAGCTATCAGCCCATCAACCCACCAATCTTTCTGCAGGACTTGGGCACACTTGGAGAAGGCTCAGGGACCACAGAGGCACCACAGCCAGCACTGATTCCACTTTCCTCAAGCCTCATCCCACCACCCACATCCAGGCTTGGAACCAACCACGTACCTACAAAATGTTCCCAGCAGCACCTCATTCAGCTTCACACCACAGCAAGGCAGCCAGCTAAATGGTTCCGAGCAGCACATCAGGGGCTAAAAGCACACCCACTACCCAAAGCAACAAGCATCTGATGCGCAAGAATAGATTCGTTCCATTCTATTACATCCTGCATTTGGGTGGGCAAATAAATTAGAAATGTCACCTGTTTCGTTATCAAGAGCTGCAGTTTCTTTGCTCAGGCTGCCATACAATACAAAGTAAAAGTGAAACCTCACGGGAAGCCAAGCACTGCGGTTTCTGTCTGTTTCGATAGGACAAGGAGAAATGGTTTCAGACTAAAAGAGGAGAGATTTAGACTGAATATGGAAGAAGGTTTTTCCAATAGGGGTGGGGAGGCACTAGCACAGGTTGCCCAGAGAGGCAGTGGATGCCCCTGCAGACACCAAGGTCAGGCTGGACGGGCTCTGAGCACCCGATGGAGCTGTGGGTGTCCCAGCTCAGTGCAGGGGGGTTGGACCAGATGGCCTTCAAGGGTCCCTTCCAAATCAAACAATTCCATGAGGATGCACGGGGTGCTACGCATCCCACCTCGAAAGGTGCCCTCTGAGCCAGCAGAGATGTCAGAGATGGGATCTACCCCAAACGGGAAAGACAGGACACGCAGGCATTGCGAGACAAGAGGGCACAAAATGAGCAGTGACAAAGGCTCCACCGCTGCACCCACATTCTGCACAGGAATGCAAAGCAGAGGAGAGACGCGGGAAAAGGTCGGTTATTTTAAGCAGCCATTTGTGATGGTTCCCTTTGATTTCCCCCCAGCTCTGAAAAGCCCCCCTTCCCCCTTTGAAAGCAGCCTTTCAGCTGGCAAAGCCTATTGAACTCCGAGAGAAGAGCAAGGCCAGGATCAAGGCTTCTTTTCTTCCAAGGATGCTGAAGCGTGCTGAATGGGAGAGGAGGGCCCAAGTGACAGCAGGAACAATGGCACCATCTGAGGCACCACTTCAAAAAGCAACGCACCCGGGTGGATGGGGCTGCGTGACCCCACTGCAGTTTGGGCTGAGCCCCGGAGCTGGGCCCGGGCAGCGCTGGGGCACTGCAGGAGGGTGCAAGGGATAGAGCCTGAAATTGCAGCCCTCTCACAAACATGGCCACAAAACAGGGCAGCAGATGTAGTCTCGGCAAGCACGAAGTTGGAAAGTTTGGGCAGCATGTGCAAGTTTTTACTAAGTTATTTATTCAAGGACCAATTGACCTTCTCAGAAAAAAAAACACACCAACGCGCAGCTCATCTTGCGAAGTCGCAGCCAAATGATTGTCACTTTTCAGTCAAAAAATCCAGCTGGGATTTGAACGTTAAGCAAAGTGAGAGAATGTAGAAGTAACAGATTGCCTGCTCATTTGCAGGGGCAGGATCGTGTGCACGTTGGAGGGGGGAAAGGCGTTCACGAGCCATCTGCTGCAGCCTGCTGGGCCACCAGTGGTCCTGGGACAACATCTCAGCAAGTCTGTTTCCATCCTTCCCCTTCTTCGCATCCCTGCTGCAACTAAGAAACACGTGGACTCTATTCCCCAGGCTCTTCCTGATCATCATTACTATTCTAAAGCAAGCTCCAAATTTTAGAGTCCAGAAAATGACAGTCTGAGATGGGACAATGGGACAAACGTGGAATGCAGAGCATACTGACAGAATAAAGCCCACGGATCCGTGGCTTTGAGCGCTGTCAGAGGCATCATAAACACATGCAAGTCCTTATCAGAAGTATATGCAGCGCGAGAACGTTGCGGTCTTATTTCATGTCCCAGAACAGGCTGTAGCTTGAAGCATTATGCTACAGAAAGTGAATAATAAAATGGCAGCATCATTTTCAGACCAAATGGGCTGGAGTTTTCCAAGAGTTTTTAAGAGAATCAAAAATTGCTGCCAGGGCACACAAGAAAAAACCCTCCCAAATCCTCAAACTTTTACAAGTGCCCAACACCACCGCTACTTCAACAACCAAAGCTAGGCTTCCCTGCTCCATCTCATTAATAAGCTTGCTAATTCCATGATTTCATTAGCCTTCTCCACATGAGCACAACGCAGTGTGACACTGCCTCCCACTGACCACCACCCACCCCCACATCCACGCCACAGCCTCGAGGCAGCCCAGCCTAGGCACGTCCCCACGGGCAGCGGACAGCTGGCACACACACCCCAGGGGCCGCGTAATGGCTCTGCCTGGGGGGGAAGCATTGATCTGAGAGGAGCACAGGGAAAACCCTAATGGAACACTATCTGCCCATCTCAGCGCTTCTCCGTTAATTTAGAGGTGCCGGAGGACTTGACTTGCAATAGACACACGGGAATCACAGAACAGCTTGGGTTGGAAGGGAACTTAAAGCCCCTCTCCTTCCAACCCCTGCTGCGGGCTGGGTGCCCCCCACCAGCTCAGGCTGCCCATGGCCCCAAGCAATCCAGCCTTGGGCACCTCCAGGGATGGGGCACCCACAGCTGGGAAGCAGCATACGTGTGATGCCCCACACCAATCTGAGCACTACCTTTAGGAGTGTGAGCATTCTGAAGCTAATTCCTAGAAGCTTTCTGGAAAAAAAAATTAAAAAAAAGCTAATCGGCTCTCCCTTGGAAGATGAGAGCGCACCAGACATGCTGGATACCTGCTGCAGCAGCTTCCCATCCAGACCACAAGCTGAGCTCTAAAGGACAGCTTCTTGGATTTGACCTTTGCTTAAAGTTTAAGTAGAGTTTCCATTTGTCTTCTCTGTGAACTCTTCTGCTTATAGATTCATTCTCCAGGAAGAGACAGTACTTTTTTTTTTCCTTCCTCCCCCCCAACCCCAGGGGATGGCCTCATTTTTAAAGATTTCCTCCTGCAATCCTCTCCACTCTCTGCAGTTCACATATGTCATTTTATACCTATTTCTGAGTTCCCTTCGGGAGAAGCCACGCATTAAACTGAAAAGCGATTAACTACTGTAAGTGATTTGAACACAGCCTCGGAAAGGGCGATTTGCCACAGAACGCAGCTCCGCTCAGAAGAGACCATCAAAGAGCTCGAGAAAACGTGCTGCCTTGGGAGGAACCCACAAAGCCCTGAGCATCATGCCACACAGGAACCTGCTTTGGCCACTCACCCTGAGAGCAGCAGAGCAGCTCTGTGCCCTGGTGCTGCCTCCTCTCTGCTCGTGGCTTTTTCACAGCCCGCCCTGCTAAATGTCACATGTATCATTAGCATTATAAACAGGGGACAAAGGCATTCTTTATCTTCAAAGTCACCATAAAAGTGAACCTGAAGTCTATTACTCAAACGCCACGACAGAAATCAGCTTAATTAAATTCTAAGGGGCTTAAGACAAAATATACATTGCGATGATGGGGGATAGAACATAAACTTTTTAATAGTAGTAGCCAAGCCCATTTGCCATTTCTACAGGTGTAATAAAAATGCTAATGTATGTTAATGTTTAGTCTGTGGTTAATGTTTTGTCTTGTTAATTTCCCCAGGGCTTTTATTACTGATTTAAATCTGCCACAGTGCTCAAGTGATTGCGCCGCTTCCACAGACTGTGGCCCACTCAAACCAGTTCTGATTAACAGAAGTGAATAAGCATTTAGCTCGGACAAACATTCTTATACTATGCTTGTAATCGCTACATACATTTTGTCAGGAGGATGTGAAAGAATTCCCCACTCCCTCACTCTTCTCACAGCAGAAAATATGATTATGGGCATAACAGTGAATCTACAGCCCTTTATTTTCGGAAGCACGTCATTATGAAGTAACGACCGCTGTGGTTTCACGCGCTTGAGCAGGAACACAGTGTGACAACATCAATGATTTCTGCCCACATTTCTCTAACATTTCTCATTAGTAGAGCGCTGCTGTTAATCAACCCCATTGCATTGCAACCCGTGATTCAGACATCACCTTGCAGGGATTGCATAAGACAGCCTCCTGACCGAGCAGCCAGAGAAGTAGGGAACAACCTGCCCTCCACGCTGAGCCGAGTGGTGTTCAATAATGCATTCCCTTTAAATAATGCAGCACTAAGATGTGTAAAATGCACACAAACACTAATGCTTAGAATAACAGTGCCTGTCACACCAGCGCGGGCGGTGCTGGGGGATTCCTGCAGCGCGTCACCTGGGGGCCATCGCCTCCAAAGCCCTGTGGACGTTGGAGGTGTAGAGGAGGGGCTGGTAAGAAGGAAACACAACCGTGCACTTCATTTTTCACCATATCCTCCACTCAAGAGTGTCACAAGATGCTTTGCAGAGGCTCAGTGCTGCAACAGCAGTGCGGGTGCACGGGAGGACCCATCTGCACCCAGGTTCAAACAGGGGACTGCCATGGCATTCCCATTGCAGCGTGGCACCCCATTCCCAGCAGCACCCAACACTCCATATGTACATATACCAACACATCCATCCAGCTCCCACCCTCACTGACCCAACTCTTTTGCTGCACCGATGCCCTTTTGCTCAGAGGAGCCATGACCTCTGTTGGAGCAGAGCCCTTTCAAGTGTGCATAAAATAATGCAAACAAGATGTTTCTCCTTCCTAGCGCCGCCAGTATGCAGTGTTTAATCCACCAGAGAAAGCTGCTTTGTGTTTAAGCAAAAGGCTGTTTATTGTTATTTATAGGTAGAGAGGAAGTTGGACTAAATGATCACAGTTGCTCCTTCTGCATTTATAATCTATGACATGCAATTAAAGCACAACTTCTGAAGTCAGCATTTCCCTCTAGTGTTTTGTTCGTTCCATGTTTAACACAAAACAGAGTATTTGCTTCTTATGGGCAGACCTGGGCAGCAGACCGCAGGGCACACGCTGGTGCACCGGTGCAGCGAACAGTAGGGATCAGTCAAGCAAAAAACACATTGGCTTCATTCTCAGAACACGCTGATGCAGTTTTCCCAAGTGGAGACACTTCCTGGAACTGGGCCCCATAGCACACTAATGTACCCATTATGTTTTTAAGTTAGATCCATGCAGCATGATGTTTCTTAGACAACCAAGCCTCGGCTTTATTCCTGGAAAGAGGAACAGCCTTGCCTGAAGATGAGAACAGAGCAAAGAGAAAACATAACAACAACAACAAAAAAAAAAAACAGGAGTGAGCCAGGCCAACCGAAGTCATGCTGAGGAGCAGAACTCAGCAGTGCACTGCTCACACCACCTCTGCTGCACATCCTGGCAAAGCCCTCCTGCTGCAGAGAGTTACCTACTCCAATTCAACAGGCCAAGAGGCCAAGCAAGGAATTGGTTTGAGGGGTGGCCAGTTTCCACCAAGAACTTCCCAAGTTTCTTTCTGCATCTCTACCTCTTGCACAGCCACCAGCACTGGTGAAAAACAGCATAGGATGCACACACAGCAATCACAGCATCATTAAAGCTGGAAAAGACCTCAAAGATCACCAAGACCAACCCACCCCACTGTGCCCATTCCACATCCCCCAGTGCCACATCTCCACAATTCCAGAACGTGGAGGGCTCAAAGCACGTGAGGTGCATTTGCTATTTTCCCCTCACTCTGTTAATAGGTTTCCTTTGCAGATTCACATGGATTTTAATATCACACTGCCTTTTTTTTTTTTTTTTGCCTACAGCACTACAGAAAGGAACAATCAGAGAAATAAATTCCTAGTAGCTTAATTTAGAGAGGAAAAACAGATATCTGCCGTCAGTCTGGGACATAAGGCAGCAACCTGGAGACAGCCTGGCAGAGGTTATTTAAGAGCAGCAGTGTCAGCTGGGTTGCAAATGTGGTCAATATCCACTGGTCCAACTTGCTCCCTACAGCCTCGAGCAGCGATTCAATTATTCTTTGAGAAATACATTGTTGAATAATTAAAAAGTTACTGCATGACATTTTTTCTTTAACCAGACTGATTCAATTTGGGAAGTATAAAGCCATTATAATGTGTCAGCTAGCAATTAGCTACTGTACACTGTTTGTTCTTGAATATAATCTTTGGGTAGAAGGGTAATATTCTCGGAAACGCAGCATTAACTTGTTCCTCAACGACTTTAATATGGCTCTTTTCAAATTACTGCTCATAAAATCTCAGGGAAGAAAAATCTACTGATGATATCCCCATCTCCTTAATTAGTTCTCTTTCTATCAGGAATCCAATAGCAAGTATAACATTCATATAAAACAGAGCACGCCAGGCTTCCTGCTAAGGCTGCTTTAACTGGTGATATCGAAGCAGGTAACAAAGAACAGTCATTCTGTAATACATGCAGGTCTGTGCTCACAGGTATACGCAGCTTTTTAGATTTATACTTCAATAATCTCTTGCACCAAATCCCAGAAGGTTTTCAGGCCCCAGACAGTACTTTTTGCTATGAAACACCACCCTGGGAAGGGACAGTGGAGCTGTACAGAAAACCCCTCCAGCTCCAAAGCACTCAGTGCCCCCCAGCAGGCCTCACACCCATCCCTAACAGAGGGATGTAACCCCACTGGCTGTAATTCTCCCATAGGATGGACCCCAACAGCCACCTCTCCCATTCTCAATACCAGCTTCAGCTAAAGCAACAAGTCCAGAGGCACCGAAGCTCACCAGATCACCTCTGGTTTTTAAGCTGCTCAGCATCTTCTGCAAAGTGATAACAACCACTGGTTTCCCAGCTAATCCCGGAGCACCACCAGGATGTGCTATGGGGGCATGGGATCCTCCCCAGAAGCACCTCCCAGCCAAGGGGTGCACAGGGCTGTGCTCACAGCCACACTGCAGCCTCCTGGGGCACAGCCTGCAACAGGAGTGCGGTAATTGTTAGTGGCAGAAAGTGGTAAAAATCACTCAGCACAGCAGGGATTAGTTGCAGTAACATTAATCCATCCAAGGCCAACGAAGTGCTCAGGAAGGCCCTGTGTTCTTTCTTCCTTCACAAAGATCTTGTTATTCATCTTTTGATTTCTCCTGGTTTTGAAGCTACCAGATGCATATTAATTCTTTTTCTTTTTTTCACCCCTTTCCTGACAGCAAGTTCTGTCTGATCCAATTAAAGGTCAGCACAAGATAATTTACCTTGTCTGCCGTGTTTTGGGTAAAAAGACTCCTATTAGATTTTTGCTCGTGATAAAGGAATTACACTCTTCCCAAAGACAAATCAGGCTTATTGAAAATGTAAATCATTAGAAACATCTTTATAGAAAATATCTTCAGGGCTTTTCCTTAAGACTTTGTTGTAACACATCTTGCTCTTACGTGCACTGCGGTTAGTACAATTGAATTACAGAGTGACTTACAGCAGTAGATTAGGTTCTGCTTGATTGAGAATATCTTTATAATGGAAATCGGTGTGCACTTTTAACCTTGTTACAATACTGCCTTATATGTCTGATTAATATATTAAAGTGACTCATTCCGCAATAGGCTGCTTGCAGACAAGTGGAATGAGTCTGATTTTTAATCGTCAACATCAGTAAAGGTGTTGTGAACTGATGGCTGGAACTTGATCATCAGAGGCAAATTCCAATCAATTTATATCCAATGATGCCAAAACAAGGGGCAAAAGCACTGGATTGGAACAGATCAAATATTTCCACTGCATTTTTGCATGTCATCTTCTCTTTTTACTCACTTTGCAAGCTTTCGCAACTCAAAGAGATAAAAATTCCGCAACGAAGACTCCTGCTAGATAGTGCTCCTGAAGTGTTTTCTGGTTCCTAAGCAGTAATGTACAATGAGCTCACACTGGATATTAGGAAAAATTTCTTCTCAGAAAGAGTGGTGAGGAGCTGACACAGGCTGCCAGGGAGCAGTAGGTTCACTGTCCCAGGAGGTGTTCCAGAACCATGGTGATGTGACACAGAGGGACGTGGTGATGGGCACAGTGGCGTGGGGTTGGACTTGGGGATCCTATAAGTCTTTCCCAGCCTGTATGATTCTTTAATTCAGAGCAATTTTTACCATGCAAATCCTTTTGGCCCCATCAGTTCTGAGCTCCCGGTGTCATTTTGCAATGGCTGATAGTCAGAGCACCCCAGTGTCACATCCCTCTGTCCCCACCGTCCTCAAGCAGCTCCCTGCTTCCTGGGCTGTTCACGCAGAGGAAGGATGATGGAAATACCAGCACAGACCACTGAAAGAGCATAAGAAATAGCTGCTTTCTGGTGCGTTGGAGGGCAGTTGAGTGAGGTTGATTTGTACCGTGACACAGATCAATATGTGCCATCCAAGAGTTAATAAGCTTTAGAGAGAAGTAAGTCAGTCATCCCCAAATTATCATCAGAAACCACTAGGCTCACTCGCTTCATCCCTCTGCAGGTCAGTGCCTAAGAGCATCATCTCTACCACAGCAAAAGAGAATTAGGTGTGAAAATTGATTAGGTTAGAAAGATATACCTGCATAAAGAATTGCTACATTCACCAGCTGCTGGTTGGATTTCTCTTTTTTCGCCTCTTCAAACAGAAATAACTCTGCCACAGTGACTGCAGGCTATCAAGGCAGCTTTCTGCAGCTTCTCGCTCAAATGAGCCTTTCACAGAATAATGCAGTTAGCAGCAAGCTTCACCCTCATGCATACATCTGAGAGCAGGCCCTGCACCCTCAGGGACTTATTAGTGGGGGAACTCAACAGGTAGAGACAGAGAAGGGCTCTGGTTTGCTCTGCAGCAATGCTAAGAGGCCAACAGGACAGCTCGGACAGCAGTGGACAGCTGAAATACTGGCCTCATCTCTTGGCAATTTTCTTCCAGTTAAACGTATTGGTAGATGGTACCTTTTGTGCCCAGTACCTCCAAGCTACTTCATAATAAGATGTAAAAATGATACTACGCAGAGCTCTGAGTGCACACTGCATGCTGGCAGGGAATTCAAAATGAAGCGAGTACTCATCACAACCATGAACCTCATTTTCTGCATTGCAAAACAAAATGCAGCTGCTCTCCCTGGGTGGCTCTGGGCACTATTTCTGCTTTGCAGAGGACCACTTTTAAGTTTCTGGTTTGTTCCTGGTGCATTCATCAGCATTGCTAATGGGGGAGTTGGTTACAGTCGTAAGGCAGCAGCACTCACGGGGGGTTACTGTCACTGGAAGTAAACTCAGAGCAGTTAGCATGAAGGATGCCCCAGGAGTGACCTCGGATGGAGTTCCAGGTGGAAGCTGCAGTCATGGATAATGAGGCCAGAAGAGGGTTTAGCACAAACAGAGTAACTAGATGGGTAATTGTGAGCACGAGCCTGGCACTGCAAGGCTGAGTAGGGATACAGTCTTTGTAAAGGAAATGGAGCAGAATACATTTTGCAGAAATTCTGGATGAGAAGCAAGGGAGTCGTGTCCATGGGGGTGATCCTTGGGTATTCTCTCTCTGTTAAAACAAACACATCCAACCAGCTTCGACAAAGTCTCAGACAGCTCCCAGACCCCCAGTTAGCATAGAGGGCACTGGCTTGTCTGAAGGGATATTCCAGCTGGAGCTAAAGACAAAGCAATGCAACTCATGCTGTAGAAGCATCTTCCTCAGGACCAGTCCATTTTGCCATGCTTCAGCACAGGTATCCTTCTGGTAAACCGGATCTGGACCTCAGAAAGAAGCCTGAGCACAAAGCTGGCTTGACTGAGAAGAGGCAGTGAGGAGGTTCAGCATCATGCGCAGTTGCGAACACATCTTCAATGCCCCAGACCATTGGGAGGAGCAGCTGCTGCAGCCAACGCTTCTTGCAGGTGGCAGAAGCCTCAAGACACCCAGAGGGGTTTTTCTGACACTGTGATCTTCAGCTCAGCCTGAAACTCATCTTTTCCCCACCTCAAATCCAATTATTTCAAGTCCTTGCATTATGCCCTTGATCATTACCATTTATTATAAATTGAGAGTTTGAAACTTCAAAGCCTAATCCCAGCACCCAAGGAGCAGAGACATTCATACACCCTTTCCTGCAATACACTCTGGCTTGGGTGACATGAGCACCAGCTCTCTCCTTTTCAACATCCCAGGCATCCCATGTCCAGGAAGGAGAGAAACTGGGCTCTGTGCAATGAAGAAAGCAGTGTAACATTGCCCAGCTGTATACCATCATTTCCAACAGTTAGGACAGTTTCCTCTGCTAGCTCTTAGTTCTGATGTCAGGGCACAGCAGGACCAAATAAATATCTAAACATTTGGGGGAAACCAGTTGCACAGCAACAAAGCATCCCCTCCGCTCGAACAAGAAGCGGGCCAAGTCCCAGTATGCACAAACAGGTACGCAGAGCTGTTAATTAACTTGCACAAACCTGTGCACTTCTTCTGACTTCAGAAGAGAAGAGATGGGGGGTGTCCCACCACGTGCATTGTGCCTGCATCGCACCCAACGCAGCATCTGAAATGAAGTCAAGCCAGGCTCAGTGGGCGCCCTATGCTATTCCCTCCCATAAAATGCAGCAGCCTTAGAAAACTCTTTTTATGGCACAGACCATAAAGTTGCCACCAGCTGTGTGATCTGCCTCTGACTGAAGTCAATGAAAAGATCTGTGTGAACTTCGGTGTGAAGTTGGGTTTGGCATCAAACACGTTGTCAAAGGATGCTCCCCGTGCTGCAGGGAGGAGGGGGCACTGCCAGCAGCTGCCTTCTACTTTTAATTAAAAAAAAAAAAGCATCACTGCAAATTCCACTGAAATGCCACAACACGCCAGAGGCTAGAACACGTCCAGTTAAAAGAACAGATGAAAAGCAATAAAAAAAAGGAAAAAATAAAAAAGCTTACAAATAGCAGCAAAATCAAATGCTACTTTAAATTAAGGCCACATTGACATCTAACGGCATCTTCCCCCAGCCTCACACCAACCACGTCTGCTGCATCCATCTAGCAGCCCCACACAGCCCTGCACTCCTTCCACCATGGTCAGACCCAATTCAGTGATAAATTCCCCCAGAGCCTCACCTTGCCCTCAGCACTGGCAGGAGGTACGGCAGCATGCTGCTGTGCCCATGCTAGAGCCCAGGAAAACGTAGGCAAGGCTGACCAACGCATGAGGTGCACTGAATCCTCTCAAGGAAAAGCCTTGTTAGCAGCAAGTTAATTAACAGTGTGGCAATAATGAGCTCCTTCCCCAGGCCAGGCAAGGGGTGCAACTTTCAGTAGGCTGAGAATAACCTCTGAGCTTCACTCCTGCCAAGGGGCAAGTAGTGGCCAAGAGCACCCATGCCAAAGCCACTCCCAAGAGCAAGCTGCAGACTCTTTACTCTGAATTCTTTTTATTTGCTTAGTGCCAGCCAAGCCACCAGCAACATGGGAATGCATAGATCCAAATCAGTTCAGTGCTTTGCTGCATGCTTCCCCAGCTATCAGAAAATCTCCACTATCTGAATCTCTTCAGACAACTCATCATAATACTCCCAATGAATTTTCACAGGATACTGTCCTTGGTGACTGGCTTTATTCCCACCTTGCAGCAGGAACAGACTCTTGCTCGCACCTTGTCAGGCACATTATACCACGTATCACAAGATGGGTAACAAAAGTACACAGTGAATGCACCTTGGGATAGCTGAGCTGCCCCGAACTTACCAAAACCCAAGCCTCACTGTATTTAGCTTTAAGCAAAAAAGGGAGCTGGCCACCAGCATTAGGAGAACAGCCAGAGGATTAAACTTTTCCGATAAAGAAATGGAAAATGCAGAGGCAGTGCACCCAGCTGCCTATCCCATAGCTGTGCCGCATTAAAAGTACAAAGAAACCCATCTCGGCTCTCAAAGGGAATGACTCTGTGAACCATGCTGTCATTTCAAAGCTTTCCTCTGAAGCCTCTCGCCAGCCCCAGTGCAGAAAGAAATCCATTAGCAGATAGGAAAATGTGGCAGGGCTCCCTGCTGCCACCCAGGCAGTGCAGTTCCCAGCAATCTGCCTCCAACAGCAGCACACACTGCACCCACCCCAATGGGAACTGAATCACTGGGTATGGATACGGGGCATTCCCATCCCTGCCAAAAGCTCCTTTACTTACATACGCTTGAATTTCACTCCTGCACACTGACAGTTGCTGCAGACAGAGCCACACACCTGTGCTGACTGTGAGGGGAGCAGCAGAGACTCAGCAGCAGTATCAGCCCATGGATTTGCATTTGCACCCAGAGATGCAGATCCGATCGGTTTTCCAGTGGTAGGCTTGTTGGTGCTTTACATAATTTGCTATGAGTCTTGTAAAACTAACCAGAAAGATCTCACACTCCTTTGCAGCCTGCTCTCATTCCTAGATTTGGTTGTGCTACAAGCACATCTGCTCCACAGCATGTTCACATCCAACCTCAATTACACCACCAGGTACAGCTCCCAGATGCATAGTGCAATATAGCTTGCAAAGCTGAAATCTGAACCCTTCACTCTGCTGACTTACACCTGGAGAGCACCCCCCACCTCTGGGTGCAAGAGGTGCCTGGAGCCTCAGCCCCAGCCACTCACCCACCTATTTTCACATGGGTCTCACCAGGCTATGAGCTGCCTCTTGCCCACTCTGCTATGATGGGTTCAAAATCCTGATGAGTTACAGGAAGGAAAAAAAGCACTGGGGAAAAGTATTGACACAGGTGACTGTCTGTCAATAATCTTCACCTCAACTCTGCAACCTTACAAAATAGAATTGCAGCACTGGCTTTGGGTAGGAGACCCCAGAAGATGTCAGCTGTGTGACACCCAGACCTATCGTCTCAGATGCACTTTCTACAAGGGAGAAAGCCCCAACTCCAAGAGGTGTGAGGGTTGGATATTTCACGAAGTTTATTTGTGCTGCATCAGATTGTCTTCGTTTGTGGTAGGAAGCATGGGCTGTCTGCAATCACTGCATTCACGGTTAAAATAACAACAAGGGAGGGAAGCATCAGGCATGTTTTCAACACAAACTCAAAGCTCTAGGAAGAAGCAGTGCCATCAGAGTCATACCAAAATCCCAAAAGGCAGACAAGGGTGGCAGTGTTTATGTTCAGGCTATCTTCCCATAGGCATTGAAGATAAGTTCTCCATAATCCAGAGGATTTTCATGACAAATAACCTGTCCTTATGCTTCTTAACATACAGTGAGTTGAACTTCGCCTACAGAAACCATCACACCAAGGTCAGAAATGAAGCTGGGTTGATACAGAAAGCCAGCACAAGAGCAAAGTCTCACATTTTCAAAGAAAACCTCTTGTGGCATTTTAGGCTTTGATATGACAATGGTATCTAAAGCCAATCATATTTACAGGATAACAGCAAATACAACTGTTTGCTTCCAGCTATATACTTTGAAACCCAATATGTGCCAATAAATTTAACAGAGAAACTTTCATTCCAGCACAGCTACAAGAGATTGCATTCCATCACTTAGGGGCAGGGATATGTACCTCAGATCCCAACGCACACAGACCAACAGAGCTGTGTTATAACCACCAGCTCCCCCATCACTGCCCCATTCCTCTCTGAGCAGCTCACAACTCAATTGTAAGAAGTCTCTCTGGTTGACACAAGAGTTTCAGCTGAGCAACAGCAGTACTTGAGGGTTTAAAAATGCAGTGGCCATTCTCTTTTAGTGACAATCGCTAGACACTCTGCTTGCTTGCCTTGAAATTTTTCCTCTGCACTGCTCTAACTCCAAAACACGTTTAGAGCAAATAAAAGAATCACCCAAGTATTAAATAATCAAGAGGAGCTATGCTTAAGTACCTAACTATAGATGGCACTAATGAATTCAAACTGTTCTATCAAGTACGAAAGCAATGAATGGTTTTGTAATGCTCAGTGACTTCTTTTTTAATCTTAAAGTCAGTCAGTTTATATTCTGGTTTGGCAAAGGACGGGCACATAATGGCTCCACTGCCATGGCTTGCGTTGACTTCAGCAGTGCACTATCTACTTATCCTCCCGCAAACATATTCTCAGCAGACAGATCAAGGTCTCAATATTTGGTAATATAAGCAACAGCCCTGTCAAAAATGCATGCTTAACGTTGTGCTAATAAAAGTACAATAGAAGAAAAACTTGTCACTCCAGGATCACACAGCAACACATGCTGCCAGTTCTCACACGCGAGTGTAGCCCAGCTTCCTGGAGATTTGGTCCCTGCATCTCTCCCAAGCAATAAGGAGAGCTGCGTGTGCCAAACTACCCCGGGGCTGTGAAACCACCCAGGTGCCACCACACATCCATGGGCTGTGAAACAACATGGTGACACATCTCAGGCAATCACCGAGCAAAAGTGGCACAGGAAACAGCAGAGAAGAGAGATGCTGGCTGAATGCCACAGAGCTTGAAATCCATAATCCGATACATTTCCAAAGCCCCAAAAAGATAAGAGTTACTCACAGTGCAAGTACTACAATGACCTACATAAACACAGATCTTTTGTAAACAGGAGCCAAGAGTGACAGAAACAAGCATGCTTCCTTGTTAGCTGACAGATTTTAATCATCACTGGCTTTAAGCAAAGCATAACACCTTTACCCCCACCCTCAGCTCCACACTACCTGCATGGATCAATCTCCTCTGCAAAACAAGCATTATGTTACTACATTCCATTTGTCCTTGGCGTTCAAACAGAGCAGCAGCATTTTCCGAACAAGAAAGCCTCAGTTTCTCAGGAGGCTCAGAAATTCACACAGTGTATTTTTAAAGCATCAGGTCTCTCCTAATAAATAGTAAATAACCTCACTCCTGGGAATAAACACAGCCCATAAGTGGAATGAGTTACCAAAATGAGGAAAACCAGACCTCATTTAGTACATTAGAAGGCACAGATGAGGGATATGGTTGGTGGGCATGGTAGCGATGGGTTAATGGTTGGGCTAAATGAGCTGAGAGATCTCTTCCAGCTTTAATCATTCTGATTCTAGATACGTGCCCCTACTTGGAGGTACATTTTAGTAATGTTAAAAGAAGAAACAGTTTTCTTTCCTAGCCCAGCCCACAAACCTTGAACTATAGACGGTCTCCATCCATCTCCCAGGATGCTCAGCACACTGAGACAGAGCAGCCACCAGGCAATGCAACTCTGGCTCCTGCTGCACTATATGTGCAAGGAAAAAATACAAGTTCTAACCCAAATGAGCGAGGATTTTCCTTTCCCTGGTAGTTTTAAGTGCAGTCCCCAAAGCACCAGGGAGCCAGGGGACACCCAGAAAACAGGACCATACTCTAAGAACTACCCGAAGTACGCAAAGCACCCAATGAGAATTAAAGATGCTGGAACATCTCAGGTCCTCATCTCCCATCCCACCTACAAGTCTGATACCAGGGCAAATCCTGGATTGCAGTTCTGAGCAACATAAAAAGAAGCAAAAACCTAATGGCCTTAAGTTGCACCAGGGAAGGTCCAGCTTGGATATTTTTAAAAATTTCTTCTCAGAAAGAGAGGTGAGATATTAACACAGGCTGACAAGGAGCTGGTGGAGTCACTGTTCCCAGAGGTTTTCAAAAATAAAGCGTAGATGTCACCCTGAGTGACATGGTTTAGAGCAGTCACAGGTAGGGGCTAACGACTGGACTAGATGATCTAATTGGTATTCTGCTCACAAAGAAGTGAAATTCTTAGCAGCATTAGACAAAGTATTTGCAGCTAGGCCCATAGTCACATACAGAAAGAAGAGCTGAACTCACCCAACTGGTGAAGGGGTTCTCTGACCACACAACACTTCTCAGGAAGCAGCCCAGGTCCAAGAAATACTCTCCCTTCCATGGCTGGCCCTTATCTGAGCCCAGAGGGGCTCCACCCTGAGTCCACCCATTCTGGTTAACTAGGGAGCGCAGGTGCAAACTTTGCCTGTGCTCTTTGGGATGGCCACACCTCTTCACCAGGTGCTCAATCACCGGTTCAAGCCATGACCTAATAGTTTCCCTACAGCTGACCTTCCCAATCTTAATGATTCTGTGATTCTGATGCCCAGTCCCCACAAACACCAGTTTCAAGTGCCCTGAAAGGTTTTAAAAAATCAGAGAATTGAGAGGAGAGGAGAAAGGAGCTGGAAATCTGAGCCCTCAGAGATTGTTGGCTGTAGGAATGGGGTAGCCTGGTTTCAGTACACAACCGAGCCCTGCTGCGGCCAGGAACACAGAAAACCAACTCACGGTTGCCGAGAGCTTTCCTCCATTCTTCTGCACGTAGATGACCGCATCCCGCACCAGGGAGAAGAGGTTCAGGAGGACGTGCTCCATGTCATAGACACCATGCATGCCCTTGGTCAGCCCCTCCAAGGAGCTGATGTACTCTCTCCAGTGGCGGTCGATTTCTCCAACCCCTGCCAGGCACCCGTAGGTCACCACACCGCAGTACCCGGCGCAGGGCTTGGCCAGGAGCAGCCCCTGGCAGTGTGAGCAGTACCACATCTTCAGCAGTGCCCGCCCACACTCCTTGCTGAGCTTCAGGTGGTCGGTGGTGTTTATCACCTCGATCCCCAAGTTGAGCGCCTGCAGAAAGACCCGCGTGGCCTGAAGCGACTTGGACACCTGCGTCATCATCATCTTTGGGTAGTTACCAAAGGCCTTGAGGTCTCTCCTGGCTGCCCGCAGGCATTCAGTCATTTCTACTGAGGGATCTGGGAAGCCAGGATTAATCAAGTGAGAGTAGACCAAAGGAAATAAACTATCAAAAAATTCATTTATCATGTCATTAACGCTGATGTCAGAGCCCAGTATGTACAGCGAGACATCCGTGAAGAGTTCTCCAACAAACTTAAGAGCTCTGGGCCCCATGCTCTTGTAGTGGCTCCTAAACATGCTGTTGGTGAAGTTCCTCGCGTGCCGCACTACAATCTCAAAGGCTTCTGCAAAACAAAACAAAACAGGTGATTAGGAGATGAGCTCGGAAACAGGGAGGATAACATCAGATCCCAGTGCTGCTGCAGAGGCTGCTCCCGTCCTGACCAGTGCAGGTCAGCAGTGCCTGCTGCAGTACTGATCATCATCAGCCATTTGGATATTAGGAAACATTTCTTCTCAGAAAGAGTAGTGCTGCATTGGCACAGGCTGCCCAGGGAGTGGTGGGATCATCGTCCCTGGAGGTGTTCCAGAGCCATGGAGATGCGGCACTGAGGGACGTGGTTATGGGCACGGTGGGGGTAGGCTGGGGTTGGACTTGGAGATCTTGGAGGTCTTTTCCAGCCTCAATGATTCTACGATCCTATGGTTTCCAGGAGAATGCCCACATCCTTTAAGCACGAGCTGCATTTCAAAATTGCAAAAACTAGGATCTAGTTAACATTTCAGTTTTTAAAGAAAATATTAAATATATTAAAGAAAAGGGCTAGACTGCAATTTCACTCTCTCCCTCTTCTATATTGATTTGAAATTAACAGGAATTCTATCTTGAGACAATTTAAGACAGAGATAAATGTTTGACAATCTACACAGTGTTCAAAATCAGGAAACAGTAAATGCCGACGTTCCATTATGAAAAGTAAAACATGTAGGAGTTTAATCACAGAGGAGATTCAGACCCAGCTGGTAGCACCACATGTCCTCAATGCCAGCTGAAAGGCCTCTGCAGCTCCTTAGCTCTCCCAAATCCACATTTTATCTGCCCTGGATACGAGCAGCCCTGTGGCTCAAAGTGACGCTGAGCCTCCGAGCTCACGGGTCGCTGACAATCTCAGCCGTGTCACTGTGGAAACATGCACCCAGGCTCGATTTGCATGGAAATTATTCATGTTCAATAATTAAAGGGCGCGTTCAATTTTTAAAGCCGTAAGTTTCATTTTTTTCTCTTTGTGAAGTCAGAGATGCAGCTGTGCGTGGTCTGACTCTTCCACACGGGGGTCGGGGATCAGCATGGCCACAGGCACTGCTGAGTTCCCAACAGCTCCCAGACCATCCCCAGGACTCCACGCTGCTTCCCCAAGCACACACCATGCACACAGGGACCTGATGTCCCCCACTGTCTCCAAAACTGGCATGCAGAAAGCTATGCTGTGAGCACCGACTGGAACAGAAATGACCAAACACAGCCATTCAGACCATGTTTCCACCCCGCCTGGTGCCAGCAGCCCCACCAAAGCAACAGCAGGAAAGCAGATTCTGGCTGCTCCGCTATAGAAAGTTTTAAAGCAAAAAAAAAATATATATATATATTGAAAAAAAAAAACAACCAAGTTTCTTTAAATAGGGCGCAGGGATTATGAAACTTTTTTTCTCCTTTATCCTCAAGAGCACCAGAATAGCTTTTGCCTCAACAAAGAGCACAAAGCACTTTTTGGGGCAGCGCATTTGACGGTGCCAGGATTCTCATGCTGTGCTCACGGCTCGACTTTAACCTCCTCTCTGCGAGTTCCCTTAGAAAAAGTCATCCCCTCTTCCCTCTCCTCGCTCTTCTGTGCTTTGCAAGTTATCATCAGAGCCGAGAGACCCTTCACTGATTAGAAAAATATTCCAGGCTCCAACGCAAGGCTCCTACAGCGAGGGATGCCACAGAAAGGAACCGAGAGCAACGCGCATCAGAGCAGCACGCACACACGGTCCCACTGCTTCAAGGGTCGTGACATGCACAACGTTTTTCTCATAAAGGTGCCTGAGAGTGCCTATTTCATGCTCCTCGTTGCCTTTGCATATACCCATTAGAGTGTGCAACAGGCACAACAAAGGCACTCGGAGCCTCCTGCTGCCCCGCTAATAAATGGGAGAAATAATAAAACTTCGTCCAAAAAAAAAAAAAAAAAAAGCCTCCCAGATCCAAAATATCTCACCCTCAAATCCCCTGGTGTTTGCTACAAGAACATTAAAACCCAGGCTCCAGGTGCGACCCAGGGCCGTGCTGCAAGCGCTTCAAAGCAGGGGAAGTGTGTGGGTCAGCCCCCACACTCAGGGCTTTGCTACTGGGAAAAACTCATCGCATGGTATTCCTGCGGCCCCAATTGCTGGGGGACAATTCAAGCTTTTATTTCTTTTTCTTTCTTTTTCATTTCAAGGATATTTTCAAACCCTGCCATTTAAAGAAGATGGTCCTCAGCTCGTGCAGAAGCAGAACAAATATCCTGACAGCAGTGATGGGGTGCAGTGTCAGACTCGCACCCATCTTTCAGCATGCAAGGCAGCACAAGGTTCACATGTTACTGCCTCCATCATCGTAGCTGTGCACACACAGCAGAGCTCAACCATACTGCTCTGCCCCAGGTGGGAGGGAATGGCCTCAAGTTTTGCCAGCAATGGTGCAGGTTGGATAGTAGGAACAATTTCTTCTCTGAAAGAGCAGTGATGCACTGACACAGGCTGCTCAGGGAGTGCTGGGGTCACCATCCCTGGAGGTGTTCCAGAACCATGGAGATGTGGCACTGAGGGACATGGTCAGCGGGTAATATTAGTGGTAGATGGACAGTTGGATTAGATGACCTTAGAGGACTTTTCTAACCTAATTGTTCTATGATTCTAACAGCTCAGTGCCAGGTGAAACCAAGGGAAGCCGTGCAGGACATGAGGCAGAGCACCGCCAGCTGCAAAGCTCCATAGCTGTGCTGTACATCTGGTGACAAACTCTGGCAAGGGCGGTTTATTAGGGCTCAAAAAGGATGCGTGAAACAGTGCAACCCTTATTCCAGAGCGCATTTATCAGGCGACAACGGAAAAGTGTGGGCTAGTATTATTGTTCCAGCAGGACACCCCTCAAGCACCTGGGGAGGATGGTCAAGAAGGAAGGACGATGCTGTGTCACCGTCACATTGGCACACATGGGCAGATTCCATCTCCACTGGGATTCTGTGGCACGTGAATTCACGTGTTCCTAACTCAATCACTGCACCCTCTTCAGGTCCAGGTTTCTTCAGGTTCAGGGTTTCAAATGGCCAAGAGTCCCATACACTTAAAATAAACGCTCAGCCACAAAAAACCATACCACACACACTTCAGCATTCACAGATGGAAATTCCAATGTCCATCGAGAAAATCCCCCAAGTTTTGCTTTTTGTAAGCTTGCCAAGACGTTTTCTGACATGGCAATTGCTGTGGTACCGCTGGGAAGCTGAGAAAGCAGCCATAGGAATCCACATGTGAGTGAGCTCTGGAGAGAGAAATACTTCTTTAATACCCCCAATGAAGCAGACAGCTTCAGACTCATGGAAGCAGCCTGTATTCCTGAAACACACAAAAAGGAGCTCACCAAGAGAGAAACAACTGTTTGCAATAATGGCCTGGCTGCCACAGGCACTGCTGGTGAGACGAACTGCGAGTCATTTTTCAAACAGCAGGTAATATTTATTTACAAACTTGGAAGAGGTTTGCAGTATATTGAGCAGAAAGGAAACAAAGCCCAAGAGTTTTTCCCCTGGCAGCAGTAAGAGCAGACTCCAGATTTGTTCCTTTATGATTTACACTACTGTGCAAGTTTTTAACAACATTATCTGGAGACAAAAGCTCTTCTAGGCAGCATAATTACTTTTGTCTGTAGCATTACAAAGCCCATCAGATGGTGCCACTGCTGCTCTTACAAGGTTTGTTTCTCTGAACACATTTGGAGCTTAGGAAATGGGTTTTTCCCCCCTCAACTATGAGGCAGCCTCTTGGATTACTTTTGCAATACTGTCATGATAAAATTTATGGACTCGAGCTCCCAAGGATTATGAGATTAGCTTCAAAGCATTTGTAATAGAAATCAGAACAGTTTAATTATTCTGCCTTCCCACTTGTAAGCCATCGGGGCTCACATTTTCTCCCTTTGCTCCATCACCATTAGACCAAAGAGGAGAGGTCTCTGTTCATTCTCCAGACCAGAGGGGGCTCCTTCCTCACCGTGCCCTCTCATGGGAGCCAAGGTAGAGGCTTCCAAAGGCAGAGCTGCTCTTCAGCCAAAGCCATACCATTTTGTCAACAGAGAGCATCTTCTCCTAATTATCTGTGCCCATCAAAATGCCAGGCTCAAAACACATTTATTTTAATTGTTCAGCTTATTTACTGCCCTGGCATTTGGAAATACACTCCCTGAAGTTTTTCATAAAAACACTGTATGCTAACTCCTCATTAGACCCACTCCAAATGCCTCAAGAACAAGCTCCCATTACACTCTAGGTAGTTGCCTGACTGCTGAGCAATTAGTCACACTGCGGCTCACCTGTTTATTATTAATATCCCGCACACAAAACCCCCTAATGTCAGGGCTCCAAGGTGCCACACTCCACATGAGCTTCCCAAGAAGAACTCCCAGGAAAGACCTCTTGACAAATGACTCCTCACAGGAGAAGTCTTTCCAGGAGCTTTGTGCTTGAACATGCATCTGCAGCACTGTTGATTAAATATGGGTGGCATATCTACTGTATAATTTGTTTTTCGGAGCATCAAGTAATATTCTGCTTTGTGCCTTGACAGATGTGCGAATGCTTAAGAGATTCTTGAAAATTTAATAAAGACAAAGTTAAAAATGCAAACAGTCAAGGCTGGCACGAGGGGAGGATGAACATGATTCTTTATCAAAGCCAAGGGGAACAGGGGGAATAAGGGCAGGCTCAGCTGAAGGCGAGGAAGCACAAGAAGGAAAGGCAGGGAGGGATGTATGGGGCTTCTGCATCAAGAAAGTGGCTCACTTTTTAGGGGTAGTGAATAGATGGCTGGACATTCACTGTCGCAGTTCTATTGGGTGGTTGGGGCACATTTCTTGCATCCACATGGGACCTTGTGCTTTAACATTAAATCCAAAGATGTCCCACCCTTGAGTTCAGTTAACCCAAAGGAAGTGTGGTTCTGAATCCAGTTTGCCTGGTAACCTGCCGGACAAACACAGGGTAAACCCCTCCCCACGCACCCCCTACCCACAGCCCGGCAGGTTGGAGTTGGACTAGATGATCTTAGAGGCCTTTTCCAACCTCAGTGACTCTATGATTCTATTTGGAAACTCTCGTTTGGAGAAGATGTTAATCTGCCCCTTCCACTTGTGCAGAGGGCAGTGGGAGCACAGGGCTGGCAGGGCTCGGGGTCAGGGACGAGCATTTCTCTTTCAGCTGTACACAGAAATATGCACACTCCCAATATTTCATATCTTCCTCTTTCCCTCTAAAGATAAAAAGTTAATTAAACCAATCCAACAGGATAAAATAAATCACCGAGAGCACCAAGCCTCTGTTATGTTGTAATTATATCAATAATATCCTCAGAACTAATGTCACATCACTGGGGAACTCTCACCTTTGCCATTTTTACCGCAAATATTTACACTGTGATTCACATCACTGTTCTCTCTCCAATTTGTTGAAGAGATGACAATCTCCATCCACTAGTGGGAAAAAATAAAGGTAAAGTGCCCAGGAAACCAGCTCTTGGTCAACCCCCAGCCACACTTCTACAAATTGGAGGCTCCAGCATCCAAAATAACAGTATTATAAAGACCGCAAATAAGAAGCATGCCTCTTAAATGGATGAAACGTGCTTGAAACAGAGGACAAGCGATTCCATAAATTCCATCTCAAATTTACAAGGTGAGTATCTAACAGCCAACTCTTCCTAAAACAGAGGGCACCAATATGTGCACTCCCTCCATTTATTTTAAACTACCAACTCTTCCTAAAACAGAGGGCACCAATATGTGCACTCCCTCCATTTATTTTAAACTAAGATGTATAAGCTATTTCCAGCATTGCCTAACTAGCAAATTCCTTTATTCGTCAGAACAAATGAAGATAAGTCAAGCTACTGGGTTAAGTTGACTTGGGAAAATCTGAAAAGACTTTTGGAAGTGCATTGGTCTCCTTCACTTCAGAGCAAGGCAGATCTGAGGCGGGTTTTCCAGGCTCCCTTTCATTTCAGCAGGCTTTTATCGGCCCGTTAAGTCTCCAACAATGGAGAGCAGACTATTTATTTAAGAAGCAAATTCCTTCCTTTCTAATCTCTCCTGGCCAAATTCTCTTTAAAGTTATCTCAACAGTCTGATGAAAAGCAAATGGTAGAAAATCAGTTCTTGATCCCTATAGTAACATGAAGGGCTCGCACGTTTTTAAGGGCACCTGTTGGCTGTTTTTAAAGCACTTCAGCCTCTTACCCTTTATTTCTGTTTTCTGCTTCCTACCTGTGCCCTCAGAACTCAAGAAAGGCATTTGCTCAGCAATGGAGTTAAAAGCAATGAATATTGGTGTAATTTTCTTCCCCTAAAGAGTGGCTCTTCCCAAGACAGAGCGATGACAAGGCTCTCAAAAGCAATTTAGTGATGTCAGGCTGATTTTGTCTAAAGGCATCTCAGGAAGACAGGGATTTCCCGCACGAAGATGAGAGCGTGGATCATTTCAGTAGCCCAAGTGCCATCGCTCCCAACATGCCCCAGACACACAACCCCAGGCACCATCCCCCACCCAAGACCCAAACTCCCAGACTTGGCCCTTTCCAAAAACTGGACCCTACCTCTGAAGTAACTTGAGTTGACCTCCCACATTAATTTTTTATTCATTAATTTTTAAGTGATGCATGGCACGTCCCACGACTGGGACTGGTTTGCTCCTTTCCAAAAGAGAATGTTTTATCATCTCCTTACTCCCATTGTAACTGGAGTGTAGGATTAGAATTTGGCTTTCAAGAAGGCATCTCAAACACCGTTGCCAGAAATCGATCCGAGGCCGCACTGCCCGCTCTGGACAGGCATTCCTCCAAGAACATGAATAATCCCCTGCAAGGTAACGGCACTATTCATCTCTTGAAAGTTCCTCGCAGGCGTAAATCCCTTGCTGAAGAAGGGGCCACGTGCTCAGCCACCTTCCCAGTAAATTAAAATTCAGCTCATTCTTTTTCTAAAGAGAAACACAAGGAGTATTGATCAATAAATTTACCAAAAGTTAGATGGCAGCTGGTCTTCTCAGTAATAGAGCAACCACTCTCAGACGTGGTTTAGCGCATAATCCCTGGATCAATATAAGTTTTGATTTATAAATAATGATAACAAAAGTAGCAAGGACAAATAACGCTTGCAAAAAGTAAACACTTTCTCCAAAGGATGCTTCCAGCATAAACCTCACGAAGTGAAGTCTGCATATTTCAAGGGCTGTGCATGGAAACGACACAGAATACACTGTCTGACACCATTAAATATTCATCCCCAGCACTGCCATGTTCAGACACGTGCGTTCTGCATCTCAGTGCCTCCTGAAGGCACAGGCACATGTCCTGCACAGATGGACACCAGCGATGCACTAGGAACACAGTGGCATCTACCAGCATGAGTTGTAACCGTGGGCAGTGAAGAGGTGGAAAAAGTGGTTCCCTCCCACAAGAAATGACCCCTTGGTAGTGTTTGCTAAGCATACACTTCTATGGAATCTGTTCTTCTGAAGAAAAATTACCAGTCTCTTCCCTTCTGAACACCTCCACACAAGATATTTCCTTACTGCCAGCATCGTGTTTATTATGGAGCCTTTCCTAGGCATGAAAAAGAGGCTGGAGAGGATAATAAATCCCATCACCTGACAATGTTTTCAATTACTCTGCATGTTAAAACGATGCTGCCACAAATAGGTTGCAAGAGATATGCTGCAAAACCTATTAACTTACTGTAAATCTATTCAAGCCAGGAATTCACACCTTGCAGAATTTTACCATTAGTCCTGGGAATGAGTTTATTGCTGGACAGGGAGGGCACAAGCCCATGAGGGTCATTTCAAAGACACATGGCAACATGACCTGGCTGAATAGGAATAGGGTTAGGGTGTTTAACGTGTTAGTGAATCTTTGAGTAGGAGCTTGCACACTTCCCTGTATATTCACCACCAAATAAAAGGGCAGATTTCTTTTTCTAAGCCTTCATATTACTTCTCCTCACTTCCAAACCCTTCCAATGGAAGTGCCGCCGTCTCTGGGAGGTAGCAACAGCAGACATACAGTTCAAGACCTGATTGTATTTATATTTTATATTCACTGAGAAGAGAATATTCAAGGGAAAAGAGCTCAGAATCAAATTCAGAGATTCCCAACCCAATCCTATTCCCTGCCCCAAGCCGATCTGTGCTTGCCAGGAAAAACATTTTCCCTCAAAAAGTTCTTCTTTGTGTCTTCTTGTCAAGAATCAAAAAGATTCATTTCCTGTGAGGTCTGCACTTAACCGACCGGCTTAGGCATGTCAGAGATGGATCCGTCTTGATAACAGAGTAATGGGAGTTGTTACAGCCCCTGGAGGACGAGCACAGCCGGCCCATTTTCTGCTATCTGAGCTGATTGTTTGCTGCTGCTCCTCCGATGGCACCAAGAGAGGGGAGCTCGCATCTTCCCATCAGCATCCACCACTGCCGAGCCTCCCACGGCAGCAATATGGAAGAGGTGGGGGGAAGGAAGGAAGGGAAGGAAGGGAAGGAAGGGAAGGAAGGGAAGGAAAGGAAGGAAGGGAAGGAAGGGAAGGAAGGAAGGAAGGAAGGAAGGAACGAACGAACGAACGAACGAACGAACGAAAGAAATTAAAGCCTGGCAGTCCCAAGCCATGCCCGTACAGCTTCATTACCTGGAGGTGAAAGCTCAACACTGAAAGACCTGCATGTTTGGGACCAGCACCAAGAACCAGTCTGGCTCTTGCTGCAAAGAGGGGCGAGCATCCTCTGTGCAGACTGCATCCCATTCTTAAAATAGGAAATTGTACCCTGATACGAGGAAATAGCATCCTTCTGCACTTGTTAAGCCAGAGTTTGTGCTGAAAAGCCTCTCTCCTTTTTTCCTGCTGCCAATTGGATGGCATTTTATACACACGAGATATCTGAAACTGCAATAAAACCCCAGTGACAATAATAAAACTAGCGAGGGAAAAACAGCTCCTGCTTGGGGCAGCAGTGGGGGGGGATGTTAGAAGTTGTCTGTAGCAAAAGCCATTAAAGTTTGCAAACATGCAGCTCTGTGCAAACTCCTGGCAGACACCGAGCCCCCCTTGGGTCAGACAAAGAGCCCGCGGACGCCAGGGCTGCAGAGCCTCCCCATAAACACTTCCACTTTAAGCCAGTTTAACTGGAAAAGGTCAAGACCAGTAACAGCACAACATGTGTTATCGGTTAAACAAAGTGAGCAGCTATCTGTTAAACAAAGAGCACTTAGACACAAACCAAACCAAAGAACCTCTGTATTCCAGGCACCCAGATGAATCTCTCGTGCCCTGCTGAGCTGCTGTGTTCTGCGTGCTGTCTCCGTGATGTCTGCACAGTGATTCATTCTTTAGCTGTATATGAATAAATCAGCTATCCAGGTAAAGAGAGTACAAAAGTAATGAAAAAATAACACAGGTAGCAACATCCAAAGCTACTAGTGCCACCTACATCAGCTGCCCAGAGTTAGCTGCTGTGTTTCTGATTTCCCACCACGGACCATCATCTCCTTACCCCTCAGTTTGTATATACAGCAGATAAACTGGTTTTCTCCCAAAAAAGCTCAAATGGAGACACATATTAAACAGGCCTCTCACAAGCAAGTCTGCTCTTATCATGTCACACGTTTCCATACTGTGTCGTCTTATGGGTATGGAAATACGGGCAGAATTCAAACCAGAGCATTCTTCACTCCAGCAAATGAGACCTGCAGGAAAACTTCACCTTCAATAGAAGCTGAGCCTATTGCCAGGTGCTGGAACTGCTCTCACTGCTTGCAGAATCTGTTGTAACAGATTTGCAGAGGGGATAATGTAGGATCTCTGTTCAGAATTTAAAACCAAAACAAACTGGGTTCACGCTGCTGTGGGAAAAAGCTTGAAAATGTGACCCACAGTGCTGGGAGACAAGAAAGGCAAATTAAGTGAAACCTCACAATGTATCGTTTTTCAAAATTGCCAATTTTAATGCTGATCGCATTGTTCTCAGGACTTTAATCATGATTTCATAATGCCCCGAGGTTATGGGAACCGAAAACCACATGCTTGTGCTGAAATGAGACAGCAAAACATTCTGCAAATTCATCTTTCCTACAAAGAACACTCATGTTTCACTCCTCATCTTCACCCCCCGCTAAGGCAGAACGTTACCAGCCCCTCAGTGGGTCACATTAGCAAGCTTCAGCTAATGTGAACAACTGCCACTACAAGCTGAAAATCCCTCATGTCTGGGGACTGCTATTCCAGCAGCAACAGGCCCTGCTCCACTTTGTCACCACGCAAACACCCCGAGCAGGGAGGTGTGTCTGCAGCCCTAAGCAGAGCAAAATCAGAATAATTCATCGAATAAATAGAGGTGTCAGTGACACTGCAGAAGGTGAGCATTTCAAAATGTACTTTGACACGGGTTTGACATGGGTTACAATTTTTTTTTTAAAGGTTGGGCTTAAATAACCAGCCTTGTGATAACTGTGCTTGAAGTGGGTGCAATTTGCTGCAATTTGCAGCAGCTGCCCTACAGCTCATGCAAAGGGATCTCAGCCCAGCTCTGCCCCAGTGCTCCCACATCTATGCAGGATCCAGCAAGAGAAAGGCTCATTTCACTAGCATACCTTATTTGGCTGTACTTACAGTGTGTAAAAGAGGGTGGGGGGAGTAAAGCAAAGTATTGGTAACTTTGTTAGATTAAGTGCTTTTTAAACCATTTAAACAAACAGAACATCACTTCCATCCCAAAGCAGAGCGGATTTCTCAGCCCACGTTTCTGCTCTCCAGCTTGCTTTCTCCATCAAGAAAGTGAAGTAGGCAGTAACATCAACAGCAAGCAGAAAGGCTGAACTGCTGCTCACCCTTCACATTCTTGTGCAAACCCACTCCTGCAGCATACTGCTCCTCTAATAGTCCAGAACTGAAGCCTTAAAACCCTGTCTGCAGGGAGAATTAGACTGGATTTATTGCAAACACCTCGTCCGGACACTTGTAAAGCAATTTGAGAGCACCTAATGGATTTAGGATTTAGCTAAATTGGTGCAACACAATAAAGAGATTAAGAGCGTGGTCAATCACAACTCATTGCGTTAGTGCATCCTCGGGAAGCTGCCAGCCACCAGCAAGGTCCGAGTAACAGCTGAGGATGGAAAAAGGGGAGCAGAACACAGCTCACATGGAGGGATGATGTGCATGGAGAGAAGGCTTGGAGTGCCCAACTCTACCCAGCAGCAGTGTCACACACCAGGAAATGGGGAAAAAAAACCAAACACTTTTCCAGCCCAATTCCCAAGAATAGGTTCAGGAGAAGGTTTGTCACAAACTGTTCTTTCAGCAGTCCAGGAAAACATTGGACCATATTCTGATTTCATGTTCACAGAGGTTCTACAGAAGAGCAGAGCCAGCCTTGACCCAGCAATCTATCAATCACATTCCTTGCCGCACCATTTGTTTCTGAGCAAACAGACTCATTAATAACCTTCCACCCAAGACGGGGGAACTACAAATGTTTTGTTCAGACAAGACCTACACTGCTTCTGTTAATTCTTCCCTATACACAAGCTATCTTCACTTCAGAAGAAGCCATCCATTTTTCACAGCCGCCATGTAATTACTTTTCAAACAAGCTGTAATGAAAGGCTTCCCCCATAGAGAACTCCATTTCCAAGTGAGGACACAAGTATCCAAATATTTCAGCGGTTGGAATTGTACAGTAATAGCCTACCTTATTGGTTCATTTCATATCAAACTTCCTGAGGCTTCCAGGCATTTACACCACCAGCTCTCCTTCCCTTACTGTAAAATCTTTTTTATTGACAATTCAATCATGTCAGGTTTGGAACAGTAGACGCACTGATTTGATCAGCTATCATTGAATTTACAATATATAAATGACAGCACCATCTCTGGCCCACGTCTCAAGCAGCTGCCTTCTATCGATTTATATTCTACTAGTAAGGAAGAAAAATTGCAGCACAATGTAGTGGTATAGTCCGAGATCAATACCAATTTTTTTCTTAATGACACGAAGGCCAAGATAAGGACAGCATAAGTCAAAGCCAGACAGATCAAATTTGCCCGATATCCCTTTCAATTACTGAGGTACATACACAGGGATGTGTAACATTAAAGCTGAGGGGAACATTATCAAAATGGTTTAAAATTTCAACGGGCTTACAAGGCTGCCTGATGTCCCCATGGCCTCAGGCACTGTGACAGACAGGTCAGGTTCTCCTTTTTCCAACCACCATGGTACACAGCACAGAGCACAGACTCGAGGGGTCTCTACAACACCCTGAAAGGAGGTGGTACTGAGGGGTTGGCCCTTTCTCCCAGGTAGCAATGACAGAATGAGAGCTGATGACATCATGTTGTGCCAGGGAAGCTTCAGGTTTGATATTAGGAAATGTTTCTTCCCTGAAAGAGTGGTGAGGCACTGGCACAGGCTGCCCAGGGAGGTGGTGGCATCACCATCCCCGGAGGTGGTCAAGAGCCGTGGAGATGCGACACTGAAGGACACGGTCATGGCCATGGTGGGAGTGGGTTGGAGTTGGGCTTGATCTTAGAGGTGTTTGTCAAATGTAAGAACTCTTTGATTCTACTGTACGAACTGGGATCTTAGAGCTAAAGTAGCTTTCTTTTAAGGTTCATCTCTTCAATAATAGAAAACCCCTAATTATTCCAGTGGTGCCAACACTTCTTAAATCCAGTTGTTGCTTAATGAGAAGTTATGGGTGAGCACTTTCTTCATTAGCACCTCTGTGATGAGGGTAATAGAACCTTCTAGCCTAAACCCTCTGCATTTAGACAGCTTGAATTCCTGTTCTTAATTGGCAGCTGGAAAGCAGCACTGTCATGATTTATACATCTTCTGTACACCAATTTTTGATAATTACAGGTTCTGAGCAGCTCATGATTACACTATTTGCACCATTCTAATTACAAGCCCAAACACACTTGGAAATGAACATTCACATGTACAGACAAGACCAAGTCAGCTCCCGACTGCCATCAAAACAACGGTCCCCGAAGTTATCGGCAAAATCTTGTTTGGGAGACTTCAAAAGAGGAGAAAGCAGATTAAAGTTTGCCTTGCTTCTTTTCTGGAGGCAGAAAAGGGCAAAAGCACTTTGATAATTATTAATTTATATGACCTTGGTGCATACGCGTTCCTCGCAGCTCTTTAAAATGCATTTAGAACAGCTGGTGTCAAAGCACGTTTAACCAAGGTGCGTGTGCCCGTGAACACGGTGAACAAGAAAACATTAGGAAAGGGAAGCGGGAAGGAAAGGAAGTGATTTGTTGGTTGCTCACTGCCCCGCTCCCCTCACGGCTGAGGACTTCCAGTGCCATGGGCTCACACAGCGCGGAGTGGCACAGCTCCTGGGTGAGCTTCTTCAGAGGACTGCACCATAACATAGGCAGCGTTCGGGTTAACGCTCCGTTTTCTCCTCCCCTCCATTTCAGGATCATTACAACCCCTCCTATAAATCAGAGTGTCCTTTTGGTGCAATTACTCGGCAAAAAACACCATGTAGTGATTTTCACTTGGCAGCGGACACATTCCAAAATCTCCTAGAAAATGCGACTTCCACTGTGAAAAACAAACGCTGATTTTTAATTGCCTGAAAGCATAAGGCATTCTGCTCAGAGATTGTTTCTTTGGAATAAATATTTATCGACACCCACAGCCCGCCTATTTAGGCGCTTTTTTCTATCTAAAAAGAAAATATGCACATTTTAAAATGGGTTTGCTTTTCCTCTGTCATAAAAAATGCAGGCTGCATTGCTCATTCATGAGAGTTTCATTTTTAATCTGCCGTCTCAGACAGGTTTGGTCCGCATTTTGTGGCGAGGACAGGCATGAGAAAAAGAAAACTTTGCTTTTAGAAGAAAGAATGAACAAAAAAAAAACCCCAAAACCTCCCCAACGCGTTTGCCTCCAAGAATCCCAGAAGTCCTTGTGGCAGCAGATGCAATTTGATGCTCACACTGGGTCCTTGAATCTCATTGTTCCCAGAGCACATTAACTTGACATTTCGAAATATTGTTTTTGAAAGCCGTGCTAACATTAAGGAGTTGCTGGTTGTTTCGGATCTGCAGGGCAGCAGCAGAAATAAGGGTGGTCATTAATTTCTCCCTACCTCGTGAAAAAATAAAAAGTCACCTTCTAATGAGAGCTGTCCCTGGCTCATGGCACAGTGACACAGATGCACGCTCTGCATCGCAGCTATTCCCATTCCCATTCCTCTGGTGTCAGCGCATCCTGCCCCGTCCCAGGTTTGGGCACTGCAGCCCCAACACAACACATGCAGAGAACGGGAGATAAGCACATCTTTGCTGCATGCAGGACACCAAGTGTTTATCAAAAGCTTCCATCTGATCTCTGGATTCTTCCTTTCCTCCTCGGGCACCTCTGATGCTCAAGTATTAAAGATAGAAGTTGCAGCTAAAAAGGTTTATCAACTGATAAAATGGCATTATAGCAAAATACTAGCATTTTGCAGAAATCCTAGCTGCCTGATCATGATTAAAAATAATTTAAAAAATCAAGTGCAGAGGGTTTGCGGAACAATGCCACACAGTGCAAGTCGGGATGGCTGCGCAGGGCAGAGCAGGGGCTTGGATCCATCACTGCTTTTTTCCAGCAGAGGATATCAGCCCATTACACCCAGATTCCAATTCCTGACCTCTGCAGTAAAGCATCGATCGTGGGGTGTGGTGGCTGCTGGCACAAGCATGGGAGACAGCCAGAAATCATCGCTCCTGCACAGAGATCTGCTCCATGCCTTGCACCGCTTCCTTCTCGCTTCCTCTCTCGCTCCTGCGTTGCCAAAGGTTTGAGGCATCACCCACCCTGTTTGGTGGCTGTGCCATTCTGACTGTGATGGGGAATGTAGCACTGTGGGACGGCAACTGTAGATCTGCTGCATTTAGGAACAAGCATTTTGCAGCCTGGCAGAGGGGTGCCAGGGTGACTGTATCACCAACATGCTGAAGAAAGCCCAGGGCTAATAAGCTGCCAAGAGAATGGCTGGAAATTTGCCTTGGCAGGAATCTCTTCCTCCTCTCTTCACAAAAAAACCTCATGGATGAAATGGCAGCAGTATCATGCAGAGATACCCTTCTGGCTGCAAAAGGGACCTTGGAACAGATAAGCTAACTGCTCCCTACACAGCACAGAACCGCGGCAGGGATGCAGCACCCACCCCAACAGCGGCTGTCCCCAAAGCCCTGTTCTGCAGCTGCATCAGGTCCTGCAGTCGGCAGGAGGACAACAGAGGAAGGCACAGTGCCACCAAAGCAAGGCCAGGGCTGCTTGAGAGCACCCCAGAGGCCGAGCACAGTGGGGTAAAGCAGCAAGCCAACAATCATTACTCAGTTATTGTTCTCGCTGGGGCAATATATAAAAAAAGTATATATTTTTTTAATAATTTCTGAGCCTAGTTGCTTGGAAGACACCCAAAGAGATGCTGAACAAGCTGAATTAACAATCCTGAATTAAAGCTCCTGCTGTTCTCCCCATCTGAAGGTCACAAAGAGACACGTGCCCTGGAGCACGTCTGTCCCACTGCAGTCCCCACACTGTCCCCAGCCCTGGGACACCTACAGGACAGCAAGGGACAAGGAGCAAGGACAGCCACGGTGTCTTTTCTCTGCTTCAAGTAGGAGCTTTTACATGAGGGTTATTCATTTCTGCCTGTAGTCCCACCTGATGGCAATGCCTCAAAGTCTGCAAAGCACCGAGCGTGGCTCTGCAGGGAGCACCTGGCCAGGCGGGGCAGAGCAGAGCTGCCTCCTGCACACCACAAGGTGCCAGCTGCCTTTGCTCACAGTGCACACATACACTGCTTACAGTTATTTTAATAGCACAACCCTCAATGCAGGCACACGCGTGAAGGCTGAAATAGATGCTGTGCTCAGGAAAGTGGGATTTACTTAAGAAAATCGTTTTTGCAGCTGATGGACTAGAACTGTTCCCGCCGTGTACTCCAATGTTATCTTGCAATTTGCTGCTTTTCCCTAAAGAATCATAGAATATCCTAAGTTGGAAAGGACCCATCAGGATCATCGAGTTTCTCTACATCCCAGATGGATGGGTCCACTGGATGCATGGGTCCACCTCACCACCTCACCCACCACAAGGTTTCTTTCAGCAGACGCCCAGAATCCACCTCCAATGATGACAAGTGAGCGATGTGAGAGGGGGCAACTGTCCCAGAGTTATTCAGGAAGAAAATAAATGTTTTCTATTTTTTTTTCAAACGCACTGAAGAGGAGCACAGCTCATTCAGTCCAATAATCCTCATGCACTATGTTACGTTGGAACCAATGACTTCCCAATGGCACATCCTCTCCGAGGTATTTCCACACTTCATATTTGAGGCCTTATTAGGGAACAAAGGATTTCAGACTAAAGCAGAGGTTGCACTGCCAGCATTGCCTCTGTGTTTGTTATCTGATGCAGACACATTTGTTCTTGCTGAGCTTAATGACTAACAGACGAGCTGCGATTGCCGATGCCCTATCAACTGCCCTTTGCTGTATACATACACCCAAGCCACATTTCCTAAGGAATATGCTAATATCTGTCATTCAGCTGAGCAGAAGAACAAACAGCCCTGCTTTTTTCGAGGGGGGGCTGAAGCTGATGACTGACAAACAAACAGCCAGCTCCATAAACACATCGAACTCATCAAGATGAAATGTGTAATTGCACACACACATATGGGGCATTGCACTGCAGTCAGCCATCTGCAGCAAGACCATATTTTAATTTTGCTCAAAAAAGAAAAAGGATCATTTTATTATTTCCCCTCTTGCACTGATTTTTGCAAGCACTCTGAAGGCAAACAACACGTGCTTGGATTTGGAAAGTCTTCTTGCTCTTAGGAGTGAAACAACGTATTTTTAACAGCAGAGCTGTGATTTTGGACCGGCACAGCCCCATAATCTCTGAGGAGCACAGTGTACAATGCAGAAGCTGTTAAGCATAAGGAGTAAGCAACAACATTTGGACAAATATTCTATTTTACACCCATCATTAGTTGTGCAGGCTCTCCCTTCTAATAGCCATTATTCAAACATGTCCAATACAGACAACTCTGTGGTGCCTAAAAAAAAAATAACAGGTGGAAGAGGAGGATATGATAAACCTGATCGAGCTGTGGGTGTCCATGTTCAGCGCAGGGGAGGTGGACTAGATGATCTTTAAGGGTCCCTTCCAACTCCAGTGATTCTATGATATTGATAGAGCTGACATCTGGCCAGTGGTTCAGCACACAGCAGCTGCCTGCAGCCCAAATCACACACTGCTCTCCTACACCAGCCATGTGAATGTCAGGACAAGTCATGTTTGGACACAAATCCAGGCAAAGATTGATGAAGTTTCCCAGGACCTATTCCACTATAAAATGACTTTCTCCTCTTTACACTTGGCATTGGTGTTCCCATGCCCTAAACCTCCCACCAGCTGCAGGGACACAGGCTGATGCCAAAGCAGCCCAGAATGAGCAAAGCCAAGGTAAGACGGGTGCCTGGAAGGGAGGCATGGCAGCCCCGAGAAGAGCAGGGCTCAGGACAGGCAGGCACGCTGTTCGGCATGGGAGGGTTGATGGGTACCAAAGCCTGCACCCCCTGCATGCCCAGCCAACATAGTAAAAAAATCATCAGGCTAAAAATCAAGGCCATTAATAAAAACAAGGCAGGTTCACTTTATTTGACTCCTGACAACTTAGGCTGTAAGGCAAGGTCAAGTTGAGTTCTCTCTGCAGATACATAGGCAAGGCTCTCAAATGGGGAGGGATGGAAACTAACTTCATTAGTTGCATCAAACTAGGAGCAAGGACTTGCCTTTAACATCACACCACATGTGGCCAGAAAGTTACCAATGCTCTTAACCGATAAGCTTTAAAGCATCCAAATGGAATTAAATGATCTTTTTAATGGCCAAATTCGCAAAAGCACATGAAAAGATGATGAAAATTGTGCTAATTCCAGGAGAAATGCTCCAACTTCTGTGCTGGAAAAAGCTTCAGCGCTGCGAGGGGGCCAGTGGGGACCTTGCACGCAATCTGCATTTTAAAGCATGGGAATGACAAGCTTTGTTAAACCCTGACCTTGGCAGCAGTTGTGCGTTCATAAGGGATTTCATCTCAATGTCATTTAATACTCAGTAGTTATCACAGCACTCAGCAGCACTCAACTAGTTGCTACGTTTATTTACAGCCTACTGCAGTTGGAGAATACATATGTGCACAGACATGTATACATACAAATATATATATGTTTTAATCCTCGAAAATGGTTAAGAACCACCACTCCTCTGTCTACCTACAGAATAAAAGTGCTGCCTGCAGCCGCCACAACAGAGCAAGGAGATGTGCTGAGCAGCAGCAAGGATGACAGATTTCGAGAAGATCAGAGCCTTTGGGCAGCCACCACTCCCTCCATCCAGCACCAAGTAATTGTGTCACATCATGAGATTTAAGTGATATTTATGGACAGCCATTGTGGGAGACCCCTCCCTCCCCAAATCCGCCGGTGGGATTGCTGCTCAGGGACAGCCAACAGCCACCGACCCAGCGGTTCTGTGCAGATGGGAGCTGTCAGGCACTGGAGCCTGAGGTGTATTGAGGTTATTTCTAATATTGAGCAATATTGGAAAGGGGTTGGTTTGTTGTTGGGCTTTTTTATTTTAAGGTTACTGTTATGCACACTGCACTGAAAAGCAAGACAAATACCAACACTAATCTATTTTGATCATGAATTAAACACAAGAGGAGAAGACAAGCGTGCTCTTCAGAAGGGAGTGCTATGGGAAAGTAAGTAATGAGTCACGGAGCCAGAAACAGAGTCAGATCAAAAAGAGCTTTACAGACAAACCAGTCAGTTCAGTGCAGCTACGTGTACTGTAATGAGAACTTTGATGTGTCTTTATCACACACGCCTCTGTGTCAGTGACAGAGAAATAATAAACGCAGAGAGGAAGGCTCTGCTGACACTTGTGTACATCATTAACAAAGAGCAAGAAGCTGAGCACACAAACACTCCAATGCTCAGGACAGCACCAGGAGGGAACTCTGGGCAGCTCCAGGGTAGAAATGCACTGCATGAAGCAGAAGCGTCTGAAGTTCTCACGTCACCCCCAAAATCAAACACCTTTGTGTTAGTCGTGCATTTGACAGCATTGCTCGCTGGAGGATGGTGTCAGAGGCAGAGATTCATCACGTTTAATGATGCCAGGATGAAGCTAATATTTCACAGTTATGTGCAGTTGGACGTTATAATACCCTGTGAGCCCTACACCCTAAATCATTTTTGTTAACCGACATGTTTTGCACGTGGCGTCTGGTAATCATTGCAGGCTGGTTCTCTCGGTTTGAGCGGTATCCCCTGCACATGTGAATGGCATCAATTAAAGCAGCAGCAACTCATCTCTCAGTATAAACCCTGCAACTATGCACATGGAGGCATTAAGGAGGGTTCGCGCAAGGCTCCAGTTCAACTGAAGTCAAGTCACCATTTGTAGCGTCTACTGAGAACGTTCACCTCATCTCCTGCACCACTCTCCATCGAGATGTGGCTTTAGACCAAACCAAACAGGTGGCTCTTTGCCCCACATCGGCAGCACACACTTTTTTTTTCCTTCTCTGAGCAACTCACCCCTAACAGCTTGGTTTCTAGCAGCCATTTGGAGAGAAAAAATAAGTGACATTACTGTTTCCCTGGTCTCACTCCTTGAACCAAATGCTATGTGAGGGGTCTTTTGGTGCAAGGAGCAGAGAATCCACAAGCTAGCAGCTCCAAATAGCAACTCTGAAGCAAGGCACTCATAGATATGTTCAATGAGAGGGCAACCCACAGATATCTGTCAGCAAGCGAATACTAGGAGCACTAAAGGAAGCATCCTAGAGCTCAGCCAAACCAGCTGCAGCCCTAGCACTCACCATCAGAAACATTATGCAATGTATTATGGTACAGCAACACCCCTCATTCACAGGCACGAGGAGGAGGCAGGGCATGCTCTGCCTCATTGGTTTTACTGTCTTCCTGGTGGGAAGTGTCATTACAGGAAAGTTTGGGGGTGGCTTGGAGTGCAACGCAACTATTTGTCTGAATGAATTGCTACTTGTCACACCAGTTTTACCTAAACAGCAGCAGACAGCATTTCACAGACACACGTACAGCCCTAGAGATGCACACACACACACAGCATGGCACAGTGCTCCCCAGTACTTGATCTGCCATGTACTCACACATCCCCACATTAACACCTTGGTTCCTCATTTGTCTTCCTCTCTGCCCAGCTACACTGGACAAAAAAAACCAAAATAATAAGAAATGACCTCATGCTATGCTGATGTAATCACTGTTTCATGCAAGGCAGATGAAGTGTAGATGGCCCGTCCATGTGCAAATTTGAAATATAAAGCAAAGTTCCCTTCAGCACACAATCTGGCATTAACACACCATTTTGTAGGAAGGGAATCTTCAGTAAATTGCACATTTAATTTCCATGTTATGGGAAATGGTTTCCCATAGTTCTCCCAACAGTCACCTCCTGCTATTAATGACCACAAGCAATGCAGTGACCCTTACAACATCTGAATCCACAGCGAATATTTTAATTTCTGAAGGTGAAATGTGAGGCATACTCTCCTGTAACACTTATCTTTATGGCTCCCTTAATTCTTCAGAATTTATAGTCTCCACTAAAAGCACACTGAACATAATTGAAATAGATTTTCCCAGACGTATCTGGATTATTTTAACCTACCTTTCCTCGTTAGCCATTCATATCATCTTATTCTAACGTAGGAAAAAGTATTTTCACACTAAAAGCTTCACTGGCAGCCTTTTAAATTTCTAAAGAAAAATTTAATGATGTTTTTGTTTTAAAACTGTTGTTTCTAGCAGAGGAGGTTTTCAGAAATGGGGACTTGAGGGAGAGCACTGGCCGCAGTGTGCAGCCACGTTGTCCAAACGGATGGGACTCAGACAAGAGGCACTGACGCTCCTCTGAAGTTATGTCTCAAAAACAAAACGAGCCTAGGAAGGTAGGGGCATGACGAGAAAACAATTCAAGAGACAAAGACAATAGTTTGAAGAATTAACGTTTTTTTTCTCCAGAGTTATCACTGCAGCAATAGGCACATATGGGAACTCCATGAGAGCTCCGTTCTGATTTATGGCTGATATTCTGTTTAATTGAATTTTGCAAGAAAACTGTTTTCATTATTGCAAAGTGGACCTCCCATCATGCAAAGTGGGGAGGAATCAAATGCTTAAACTCTACCTCATTTGGCAGTGACACTTGAGGAATGAACAATAGCTTTGTACATAAATCTGCTTGTTTGGCTGCCACAGATATGAATTGTCAGGACGTTTCGGAACAAAAGAAATGACGTGTCAAAGCAAATCTTTACTTTAGCTAATCAAAATGGCACACGTTGCCAAGTCGCTTTACACCAAAAGGAGGCATTTATCAGGAAGTATATAAATTGACAGCAAAGCTAAAATGTAAGTGGATAGCAGGCAAAATAAGGATGTTCAAGTGCATACAAGCTTGTGGAAGCTTAACATTACCTCTCAGGTTAAGCCCCATTTGTTTTTTGTCTGTTGCATCCTAGTAACTTCTCCAGACCCTCCAGAGGGAGGCTGGCACAGTGGGCAGCAATCCTGCTTCCCCCATTGCTCTGTGCTGGGGGGTGAAGCCCATTTCCAGCGCTTTGTCCTTGCGACACAAAGCATATAAAATCCCTCTAAGCCCTCCAAACCTGCCGGCCCCATTCTGAGTCTCAGCACTGCTGCGCTGCGCAGCCTTCAAACCTTCAGACAGGCTCCCTGCAAAAACATCAGCCCTCCTCCAGCCGGCGGAAAGCTGCTACATCCCAGAGGCAGAAAGAAAAAAGCCACCAAAGGTCAGACGCAGACTTTTGAAGGATTTCAGGAGCCGGGCTTCACAGTCCATTAACAAGCTGGAAGCCCAGCAGATTAACCCGAGTTCAAGGAGTGCAGCTGGGGCCCATCTCCAAGGAGAGAGGAGCAGCGCTAACAGGCTGCAGCACTGCTCGCTGTGGGGAAACCACACCGTGATGCCCGGCAGCACAAATCGCAGCGCATTGCTGCTTCAGCTCATCTTTTCGCAGGTTCCCAAACCTCCCCTCCCTCCCAAACTCCTGGCTTTTTTTTTTTTTTTTTCCTTCTCCTCTAACCTCATGTGAAAAATAGTACGAAAAGGGTTCTGCTTACTGAAGTCCCTGCGTAAGATGGGTTTTTGTATTCCCAGGATCTCTGCCCCATGGCAGGGTGTGGAACTGATCCTGGTAGGCTTGCACACTCCCTTTCCTGCAAAGAAGACTGCAGAACAGAGAAGTTTGAGAAGAGGCATTTTTCACAGGGCTACAAGATCAGGGTGTTTCCTACAGGAGGGCTGTACTGTAGGGTGACTGCATTCTCAGTTCAGCAACTCACAATAATTTATGGTCGTCTAAACTCTCAGACCACAAAGTGACTTCATCACCAGAGATGTCTCGCTGACTCTGCAGAAGAACGCCTGCCATAGGACAAACGTGCCCCAGCAAGCAACACCATTTAAAAGAGAAGATGCTAACAGTTACATTTGGTGCTGCTGGGCTGTGTCAATGGGATCTGAAAGTAAATGGTACCAGTAGCTATGTGTGTCAGTACCTCATTTCTCTGATTCCAAGCAGCTGTCATTTAATAACCCGACAAACAATTACAAGTGGCTAAACACTTCTCGGTCCCTTCATGCAGCATCAAGCACCCTGGGGGTCCTATTTGGGGCAGAATTACAAGAAAAATAAAAGCATGATTATATTATATTATTAATTATGATTATAAGATCTTCAATTCCAGCTATGAAACAAATAATATGTAAAATGCTTCTACCCACCAATTGGAACACCCAGCATTTCAGGGAGAAAAACACCTTTACGGCCTCACCATCACTGCTCAGGTGGATGATGCACCTGCTGGGGAGATGACTTCTGTTTCCTCTACTTCAAAAGGAAGGACCATGAGAAAAGCACCCATCTCTGCACGCCCAGAGCATTCCTGCCCCAAAACCACCTTCCTTAGTTTGCCAGCAACCCCACCAGGCACTTTGCCTGCAGCATATGAGCAAACAGAGGACGCAAAGCAGCGCTTCACTTGTTTGAAAGCCTCATTCCGCATAACAGCTGCCTCACGTGTGTTGAAGCACCTCGTAATTTGCACTGGGGGCTTGGCAGAAAGAGCATCATGTCCAAACACAGTTAATTGACCTCCTGCTTTAAATGAACAAACATCGTTTTTCTGTCACTATATTGTTTTTTAGATTCCTGACCCTGTCTCCTGCAGAAGTAGCTGAGCACTGAAGACGTTGTTGTAAGTCGCAGTGTAGATACAGTACAGTCATACTTCATAGTTTGGACTTTGGTTTGGATGAGAAACTGCCTTCTCCTAAAACAGTGAAGCAATGCTACATTTGGAAACATTATTAGGCTATTTAGTTCTTTATTAGTAGAGCCATAGAGATTTATAGCCTACGGAAAAGGTTGTTCAATCAACAAGGAGCAACTGAAGTGAAAAAGCATTAATGCTACTACCGAGCCAATTATTGTAACACGATCACAATTCCTGCACATCTTTAATTTTTGCCAACACAACAGATTCTTTATTACGTGGATCCCTGTTTAATTAAGATAATATGATTTGTAATAATAATATAAGGTGGGTGAAACAGAATCCAGTCTTTTTAAAACCTGAGCATCACTTTCCCTCAGGGGATATCAGCATATGAAATGGATTTCCGGCAAAGCTCTTGCAATCTCAGAAGCCAGTGCACCTATTAAATACTTAGAGGGCTCCAGCAGAAAGACAACACCACAGACAACAGTCTCCTGCGAGATAAAAATCCCAGCCTTGCTCTTGGGAGCAGAATGCTGGTTTCATTCCATTTGCCATCTTATCTACCTGGAAATCCTAACAGGTGAGGAAATACCAGCTCACCAGCCCTGCAAAGAACAGAGTGGCAATTCTCTAATGCCTGTCCTACCACGGCACCGAGTTTTTTGGAACTTACTAGAATCTTCACTTAAAACTTCACTGGTTTGTGAAAGGGACACAGAATTTTCCAGCAGACACAGCAATGTTAAAGCACAGAGGGATGCTCATATTGGAGCAATACTGCAAAGGTACCAGCCAGACTTATCAAGTTTTCCTAAGAGTCCAGAAATTTGTCCAGCATAAAAGCAACAATCTGATTTTCCATTGTAAGAAAAAAAAAATAACAATCACAGACAGCAAAAAAGATTTCTCATTGTAAATCCCCATTGACTTTGCCCCACTTCCACTCATTCAAAGTAACACCCAAGTGCTACATGTTTTAGCCCTCAGAGGAAACAACAACAAAAGGGAACACGTTTCTGTGCCATTCCCTGGACTGAGCAGATCCCAAATCACTCACACTGTATTCATCCAACAGAGCGAGAGGGGAACACGGGAGGTGTGCAAAGAGCTCAGCCCCCCATGCAACCCTCCTGCTGGATGCCCCAGCCATACAAGATATATCCAGACCTGGCCAAGGGCAGCTCTGCAGACACCCTCAGAAGGATGGAAGACGACAGCCTGTTTTTTTATGAAAAATAGAGGCTGTGACTTTTCAGGTTTTGCTGAAACATCTGTTTTTAGCTACAAGGCATTTTTCTGTCTAGCTCTACAGAACTCTCAGGAATTGATTTTTTTCCTGGCTTCTTTACACAGTGCCACTGTTGCTGCGTTACACAGTGAAAATGTTTACGAAGGCATCAAAACTAAGTCAAGATAGGACTTCGGCAGAGAGGGGGGTATACAGAAAGCAGTTTTGTCCCTCACACACGGGGAGATGGGGCTGCCTCCCTTCACTAACCAAAGACCCACAGCGACTGGAAGACCGGACCCAAAGCCAAGCAAGATGAATGGCAGCTAAAGCAGGGGCCATAAAAACACCAATAAAAAGTTGCCATAAGGGACATCCCTGGCTTAGCATCTCTCCAGCAAGGTAAGCATAATAAATTCCTAACGCGGACATCATTTTCTCAGGTGCAACCCAAATACCAAATCAGGGAGTGATGCAGGAGAAGCAGTGCCCAAATTAAATTCCATCTGTTATGTAAATAACTTTGCTTGTTGATAGAATTAGTTGCATGATTTCAGTCAACATCATCTGACCTTAAACAATGAAATGAACACCCAAAAGCCTTTTTTGAAAAGAAAAGAAAAGAGAGAGAGAAAAAAAAAAAGCCAACACCTCTCTCAGATTCTCACAGAAGCAATTCCTCCTGAGTCTGTCTTGGCACCTGTCAGAGAGCGTGCTTTATTTTACTTTGCAGCAATGCAAAGAGGCTCTAAATATTGGTGAATTAAAATGATCACAATACACAGAAGTGCTTATAAGGCATTTCCATGTCCTCCTGGTCTGGCAACTGAGCAGCTCATTTACAAGCCAGCTGCCAATACAGAAACAACTGCTCAACTCATTTTACAACGGAGAAAAAAAATACTAAAAATAAGGCTTGCAGACTTTCTACTCTCAACTTTCTACCACTGCAAAGAGCCGTCAGCACAGCCCTACAGCTGACAATCAGCCTGTCCCTCTGAGCATCCACACCAACTTGGGGAACACAGCGTTGGGTCCCACAGACTCCGTACTCCATGAATGTCAAAGGAGAGAGAGCTCTCACCGTGACCGTTTATCTGGGCCAGCACACAGTGCCAGCTCTCAGAGGACAATTCCTGCCTGAGAGTGGGAAGTGTTAATGCCTGCAGAGGGTGGATGGCAAATGCTTCGCTCCATGTGGATGTGACCCTAATTAAAATGGAAACAGAAAACCCAAAAGCTGCCCTGTGCACCCAGGGACATATCTGCAGATTTTCCTCAAAGAGGCAACCGAAATGAAAGCAAAAGGAAGTGCTGGCATCCAGCCTTACAGCTACCAATTATATCTGCCCAAGACTCTGTGTTGCAAGAATAGATGGCATTTCTCTTTCCTAAAAGAAAAGGGCTGTGCTTCAGGGAACTGCATGCAAAAATACTGTAACAAGAAGGGCAAATCCAGCACTGGGAGAAACAGGGAGCTGCCTTTCAAGTCAGCATTTTCAAGTTTGAAAAATCTGACATTTTCCATGCAAGGAAACCTCCTAACTGCTGCTTGCTATTCACCACGCCATGCTACTCACCACTCATCCTGCACTTCCTAACATCCCCCAATCTACCACGCTGCCTTGCTTGTTAAAGTGCTATTAAGTAATTAAAAGAAGATTCTTGCCTCCTCCCCAGGCAGCATGTCAAAGGCATGCTAACTGCTTTCTGAAATCTTCATTATTTAGTTCTTGCAAACATATCACATAACCCTTATCATAATCATCCATTAACCTTGGGTTTGAAATAATTAGCAGTCCTCTAGTAATAAAATTACGTATGAATTTGTGAAGTTAGATGGCACGCAGGAAGATACAGCAGGCCTTGGCACATAGAATCATAGAATGGCTTGGGTTGGAGAGGACCTTAAAGATCATTGACTTCCAAACTCTATCATGGGCAGGGTTGACCCCACCAGCTCAGACTGCCCAGGGCCCCATCCAACCCAGTCTCGAACACGTTCAGAGATGGGGCACGCACAGCTCTCTGGGCAGCAGTGCCAGAGCCTCATTGCCCTCTTAGTAAAAAAATTCTTCCTGACATCTAACATAAATGTCCCCTTTTTTATTTTAAAGCCATTCCCCCTTGTCCTATCACTATCAGAACATGTAAAATGTCGGTCCCCCTCCTGCTTGTCAGCTCCCTTCAAGTACTGCAACTACATCATTTCGCATAAGTCAGCTGCTATTTCCTGTAAGGGAGAATTCAACCCTATAGAGCAATCATCCCTATGCCACAGAGGTTTAAAAGCTTTATTAAAATCCTAACATAATTCTCTACAAAACAGTACCGTAACATGTAAGAAACACATTTAAGCAGTAAGGACAACACAACTGCACTGTGAAGGAGCAACTACGGTTCAGCCTAAAATGTCATTGTTAGTAGGAAAATAAACAAACCATGAACACTTCATTTTACGCTATTAAGCATTTCAAAGTATGTGGGTGACACGGCACCATACTAAGAAACGGATCACTCACTTTCCCATATAATTTGTTTAATAGGCAGATGAAAACATTAGAAAGACAAAAAGGGAGTTTTTATCTTCTGATCATTTACATTATATCTATATTAACGATCAAACGCATCACGGGCAGTGAAAGAACTGTTGTCAGATATCATTTTAATGACATGCATTCTTTTAAGTGCATCCAGTATTCCTCGTATCATTAGAAGCAGTGGAACATTAATACAATACTAATGGCCAACCAAGCTTCAAGTTACAATAAGCATTCCCTTTCTCCATGTTAACAACTCACATTCTAGTTCCATTTCTTCTGAAGAAAAGGTAGAAGTCTGAATATAGTGGCTGACTACCTAATTGTCTCTCATGCTCTACTATGTCTGAAGGGCCACCAGAAACACAGGCAAAGCTACTTATTTCTTATTTCCAGTTCTTCCTTCCTACCTTTTTTTTGTTCCAGAATGTTGAAACCACAGCTCTCCATAAGCTCATCATGATGCCCTGGCTGTGTGTGTATTTGTAACCCCATGCTACATCACCATCATCCAGGTGGACAACTGCCCCTAACCCCAGACTTCAGCAAGAACCTACGTCATCTTCTCCTTATCATTGAACCAAAGCTCCTTGATGAGCTCTTCCTTTGGGAGGACAGAAAGAAAACCACCATTTACAGGGTCAGAAAGAACCAACAGGACAGCTCTGAGGTATTTTACCTCCCCTTCTCCTTTTTGCTAAATGAGATCTCCAAAAGCTTTTAAGTGCACAAAGCCCATCCGCTTTCCCCCTCCTTGTAAGTCCTGCGTGCATTGCTGTACCAGGTTCATCTGAGCATTACTGAGAGAGGGAGAAGAATACTACTGAAAAGGATAGCAAGTCATAGTCCGTTAGCTGTAATTACAGGAAAGACTAATTTATGAAGCAGATAAACTTAGGTATATAAATTGGCTCTATAGAGTAAGTGCACAGAAGGTAATGCTTTCTGAAGAGTTTACATTGCTCCCTGATAATCAACGCTTAATTAACTCTTTTTATCTTAATGTAGATTTTCTCTCTTTAATGTTACCATTGTCCTTTTACCATCTCATCCCTTCCCCCATCATTAGTGCCTTTGTCCTCTGACAAAAGCCCACCGCTAAGGGGGAAAGCGCCAAGGTAATTAATTTTTCAGTAAAAGCCAAGTTGTTTTCTCCAAAACGTTTCACACTTCACGAAACGTCAGAGATGTCAGACTATATAAGCAGGAACAAAATCAGAGATCTGCTTCCCTATTAATGCTGCATGACCTCTTCAGCCATCTCACCCTGGGAGGGGGAAACCGGGTGCTGTGCAGAGAGCAGAGGAGGCAGTGAGCGGGGTGGCACCAACGGGTCATGGAGGGAATATTTGAAGTACAGAGAGCAGGGAACCGAGTCCTCCTTCCTTGGGTGCTGGCTGAACAGCTCTACGGGGAAAAAAGGGCACGCAGCCTGGAGGCCAGCGGGGAAGCAAGATTCCATCCACCTCCATCCCCAGTCTTAAATCCCTTCTCTAAATACTGATGCATGCAGTGGGGGCAGCCTTAAGTTTTAGTCCGGTGCTGTCCATCAGCACTACCTGTCCAACAGAGGGACCCTTCGGGACATTCCTTTCAGCACATAGCCCATAACAAGGTACAGGTCACCTTCACAGATAACACATAGGGTCCTGCTGCTGTCCCCTTTTACCCTTCAGCTTAGCTGCTGCTGCTTTACTGCAGCCTCAGCTCCAGCACAGGCACAAACCCTCCTCTTGGAGACTTCCAATACATCACAGTGAGTTATGTGCACTTTCAGACCTCTACAAAAACACTTATGTGCAGGGAAGAGGAGATATATCTCTGCCTTGCCAGGACAGCCCTTGCAGGAAGGCTCGGGAACAACAGCCATTGGCCTCAGGAAGCATCGCTGCCACATCCACTGGAGTTTTACAGCACTACAGATCAAGGGGGTCAGGTCACCACCCGCCTTCATCACTTGGTGTAGCTAACAGCTGGTTGTAGTTCTGAAACCTGGCACTAATGCAGCTCCCTGGTACTCCTTCTCCCCATTCCAACCACGACTATCTCAAAAGCACAGTTTTGATGCAACTTCTATGAAGCTTTGCCCCAGCCCACCAGCAGCTCTTCCACTATCACCCAGTGAACCATGGCTGGCTGTGTTACTGCAGATTTGAGCAATGCTTCATTGACAAAATGGCAATGCTGGGCTCAACCAGGGCTCCTGCAGCTTCCTCTGCAGCTCCTGAGATGTGACACAGGCTCAGCTCTTACTACAAAGACAGACAAAGGCATCCTTTTTCCTTCTTTTCTTGTTCCATTTCTCCCAAGCACGCTAAGTAACACGGAATATTTTCGGCACACTCACAGTGTTTAGAGTCAAGTCCTAGTATGAGTGATGTCTTTCAACTATAAACTAAGTTATCTCACTGGATTAGTCTCCAAATACTTCAAACACTGATAACGAAATGCCTTCCATGCAAGAAAATCTGCACGTTTTAATATACTCACACTGTTGCTATCATACACAAAAAGGCACAGCAAGTTACAAGACCAGAACAGAAACTGGCATTGTGAATGCAGCAGCAAACAGTCCCAAATTAAGACTTATCAAAGATTTGTTTATTAGCAAGATTTGTTATGGTCACCTATTTCTTTTCCTGTAATCAGTCTGCATCTAAGAGCTACATGGACACCTAAGAAGGTCTGAATGGACAGAGCAGATAGTGCTTACACAGATCTAGCTGTTAGGAGGTGACATGTTCCTAATGTTATAGGTACAGAAGATAAAAAGCCATCCAACGTTCTGCAAGCAAAGTCACTTGGAACTGCAGCTTTTGAGTCTCCTCCAAATCTCTGAATGCACAATCACATTACAGAGCAGTACAACAGCTTTCTGCAACAGACATGAAGATGAAACATTAGAACTGACTGCAAGCAGAGCTGGTAGTCCTGCGTATTACAGTTGCTTAATGCTTCTGATCTTTAGACCCTATTCCTGCTTACCTATTTTTTTTTTCCAAGCTCTGACCATCTGGATTGCAACTTTGCATGCTTCTTGTCTGCCTTAGGGCAAATTTTCATTTCAGCCTAAATGGTTCAGCTGCTTCTGGGAACAAGGCAGTACAAAATCCTGGTGACCTTTTCTTTAATTAGCTGAAGTATTTCCCAAGCTTAGAAACAGAACTTGAGTTCTGACAGCATTTTGTGAGAGCCTACAAACATGAACTCTTCTGTCACAATTTAGGGGATGTGATTGAGCTGGGTTTTTTTGCTGTATCTGCAGAGATGAACCCAGATCCATCTCACTTGTGCTTGGAGGGTAGTGGGAAGAAGTCAGAGTTGAAATATATTATTGTTATTGCTTTCAACCTTGAAATCTCCTGCATTTTAAAAGAGTGCCTAGATTCTGGTGCACTGCTGCTCCTTTTCGCTAACTTAAAAGAAGCATAGCTCGAGTGCTTGGAATTTGGACACATCTCCTCCAGAGCCTTGCCAGCTCCAGAAGTTGTAAGGTGCAAACTGCACAGAGCCAGCATTAGAGACAGAAGCTGTACCCCAAGCCAAGACTACATCTTGAATACATAGTGCTACAGAGTGGTGAGTGCAGTCAAAAAAGGTCATAAATGTGCTCTTTTTGAGAATTTCAGGTTTTCCATCTGTGGAACAAACATATGCTTAGTCAGTGTTGTATGTCATGAAGCACCACAAAAACAAAAGGGAAATGTTCACACAACTGGAATTTTTGAGTAATTTGAAAGTATTTAGAAAAAGACCTGAAACAATGGGGAGAAAGAAGATGGCTCATTAAGGGGCCCTTACAGAAGGAAGAAAGCTTGTGGGAAAACACACACAGTCCTACAATTCAAGGCTGTATTCTAATGCAAAAGACAGAAGAAACCAAATGGAAGTGGCACAAATTGCCTGGGTTGCTCACAGTCTTCACAGACATTTCTACCTCAATAACTTTCAGACATATCTTCCTGAGTGCAGCTTTGTGATCTCGCTGCTGGCTGAGCCAAATCCAGGAGGATCAGCGGGATCTGAAGAGGTGACTTTCCGCCAGCTCTGGAACTACAAGATGTGGTTCATTTTCAAATATTTACTTACCGGTGAGTCTAATTATTTTTCATGCCTATGTCACAGCTAAGCATCACAAGGCAGAGAAATAGATGGTTTTCAACCTCTGGCCAGTTCCGAGATTGCCTTCTCATTTGAGGTGAAGCGTTTGCTTTCATTTAATACTAGTAATGCAGCATGTTTTACAGTGCATCTTCAAGGTAAAAACCCATGCAACCTAGTAAAAATGATCTTAGACTGTCTATTAGTTCAAGAAGTAGATTCTGAACCACATCCCATAGAAAATGAATCTTTTTTCTGAAATGTCAAGCGTACCGTCTGCTCCTTGCTGGAAGCAGAACGCAACATACAGGGTTACTGATATCATTTCCAGGCCATTATCTAAACAAATAGCCCAAGGACAAGGCAAGCTGTACATCCCAGCCCTCTTCTACAGAGCGGAGGGATACAATGTATCACACCATCAGTGAAAGATCTCAGACTATCTCAAAGACCTCCATTGAGTTCTCGCTAAGTGCCCAGTAACTCCCAAGGGTTTCATGAGCAGGTCGATCCCAGCCATGCGGTCGGACATCAGGGACCGAGCGCTCCCCTGACAAGCAGTGGCATAAATAACACTGCTAAAAGTCTCATCCAGATGGAAGCTGAGCATCAAAATTAGCCAGTAAAGATTTTAACGGCACAAGTGGTAATTATTACCCTGCCGTGGGATGCTATTTTCTTCCATTTAAAGAAGTATTTGGAATTTATGAGCCAATATTTAAGAACAGTTGCTAGACTGTCTCCACTTGCATGGGAGGCTGAAGCAGACTGAAATAATTTTATAATTAAAAGGCAGTAAAATATGCATGTCATTTTGATATAACTCCTTGGAAATTCAGTGGCAATTTGATTTCATTTTTTTATGAGGTAGACTCAAGAGAATGTGTTGGTCTGATAGGCTTACACTAAAAGAAGAGGAAAGAATGTGAAAGCTCATCTCCTCACATGGATTGCTAGGCCTATTTAATTTCCTTTCCCTAAAGAATGAACATCGTTTTTCACTGCAATCATAACAGGAATTTGACCAATACAAATACGCTGCATGACTACAATCTGTTACTCATCAATTTCCTTCACAAAGTGAATTCCAAAGCCATGAAGTGTAATCCTAGATGCAGCCTTACTGATCTCTACTGCTTTTAAAATTGCTTCTTTATGACACTCTGTCATAGATTTTCTGACGTGAAGATGACAAATCTGGGAAGAGCTGATCAGCAACAGAATTCATTTACCATTGATCTGCGCTGCTGTTTGTTTTGCCCTGTCTCAGAGGGTTGGGTTTTTTAAACCTCTCTTTCTAACCAACAGACTTACGTGACCCTTTTTTCCAAGTGCAACTTCAGATCACTTATTGTCCAATTCAGATTGGTTTTTTTTAAGTATTAAATTAAATATGCAGCGCTCCCTACATTTCAGCCAGCAGAGAAGATGTGCTGATGTATGTATCACCTCACGGGAATGAACTTACTTCCACATGCCAGTTGTCACTTGTCCCCTGTGCAGCACCAACACAACTTCCAGGTGCTAGAGCTGGGAGAAGAGTAAAGACAAGAAAGGGAAGGGAGGAAAAAGTCATTTCACCATCCTGGCCATCCATCTGGTCTATAGCACGAAATAGAGCCAAAAACATTCTCAGCATGTGGCAATTCTGTGAAAATGGGGGTGGAGACTCTTCCATCAACCTCAAAACTCAGCTTTGTTAGAGGGAGACAGGACACAGCCTGTCCCCTGCTGTGCACAGAGATGTCCACACGCAGCTCAGCGCACATCCTCCAGCACCTGCAGAGCTGCAGCAGAGATTTAATTCTAAGAGGAAGAGATGCTTAAAGAGATTTTTAAAGAGATGTTTTGAACACAGCTTGGTTGGCCACACTTGTCAAGCAACCACGCTGCTCAGGCTTGTATCTCAAGCTCTACATAAGCACTCACTCTTGCTGTATGAGCCTGTAAGTTCCCAAGACCCTTCAGACCAGCATCAGCTACAGCATCCCAGGGTTACGGGTTCTCCAGGTAGCATCAGACAAAGACACACTGGTCTAAACTCAGTGCAAGCCCTCAGGTGTCTCCCTGCTGCTCGTACAAGAGGCACCTGCTTCATTTCTAAGGAGCAGAATGTCCTATGAGTGTCACACACACTTCTTTGCTGCCCTTTGATATTGGGAAGAGTACAGAGAAGTGTGCCTCTTCTGTGCCAAAGGAATAAAGACAATGCCAAGCTATTGAGTACTGAAAGATCAGACTAAAACATTCCTGTCATTTTAGATCTTCTGAAGGGTAAAGCCCAAACCTTCAAAACCGGATTCTCAGTGCCTTCAGCAAGTTCAGAACTTACAGACTTCTATGGACCATTCACATAGAAAGCCCTCATCTGCCCTCACTATCTGAGCAATGTGTTGTCTTTTCGGAAAAAAAAAAAAAAAGAAAAGAAAAGAAAATACACAGATTAACCTACTTTTGTAGTAAAATGAAAGATAATAAATTGCTAAAATTGATTTCACATCAGTGGTGAAGTCAACCTGAGTAACATCACCGGAGGTGCCTGGAGGGAATGTGAAGCCGCAGTACATCAATAGTTTGTGTCAGCAAGAGCTCAGTGCCATCAGATGAAATGCGCCATTGGCCGTCTTACTGTCGTGTCTTACTGCTCCTTTAGAAGTAAAGCTAATGACCATCTAGCAAAAGGTTTCCTTTAGAGACAGGTCCCTGCCTTCATTGTGGGGTGCAGGTTTCTTCCCCCCCCTTCCCTCCCCAGAGTTTGAAAACTGGTTTGTTTGCATTCTGAGTACTCTGTGCAATGAGAATGCCTCTATTTATCCTTACAGGCCAAGAGATGGAAGATACTGGTGTGCCCATTTCTGTGTGGAATTACAAAGGGGAAGATGTAATTTGACTACTTCATATCATTAGGAGGCCCTTAGAGAATGCTAACACTTGAACTACCCAGAGATGGAGACTCCCAGCTCCAGCTGTAATTAGAGCAGACAGACCTGCAGAAGCAGAAACCCTGAACTCTGTACATTTCATGCTTTGCAAGAGGGCCACATCTCTTCTGGAGGCAGGGCACCACAGACACAGGAAAGCAGGCAAAGAGCTGGCAGGGAACAGTGTCCCGTAGCAGAAGAAAGGCTCACAGATAGCAGGAATTCCCCCACACACCCTGAACCGGTGAGCCCTCCAGCCCAGACACCCAGCATCATCTTTAAAATCTGCCAAAGCAGCACATAGGCAACCATGAAAAGCCCCCTGTTAACCTCCAAGCCTCATTTCACCTCCGAGGGGAAGGGCATCAGCAATATTTGATTGCAGGGGAACTAAAGAGAAACAGGACATGGGAAATGTCACAGTACACGCAACCACCCAGGTCCCCTTCAGGCTGCACCCTCCCAGCACCACCATCTCCTTGTGGGAGCAGACCCTACCCAGCACACCCAGAACTCTGCGAGCCGTGGTGGCATTTGAAATCCCGGCAGCCAGAGGGAGAAACAAAAGCAAATCCAAGCAGCTTTCCAAACCTCCCTTCCCGGCAGCATGCACTGTCACACAGTACTTCCAAACCCATGGTTTATGCGGCTCAGGAGGGCAGTTTCATGCCCTAACTCCTGCATGATGGATTTTACAATTTGTTAAAGAAACTCATCAATCCTCAGCAGTCATTTTTAATGCCCAGAGCCTCCACAAACTTCTGCATTTTGCTGATCCCCCAATTTCAAATCATTTGAAATGGCTGTTCCTATTACCGCTGTGCTCCTAAAGCTAAGCATTATGGCACACTTCAGACTCCCAGCCTCATGTGCTAGTGTAGTAAACAGATTAACTGTGATTTATGAACAGTAAGTTCTGGTTATTTGAAAGGAAACATTACCTCCATAGACCAATACCGACAACTGGAGATCTCTCATTACGCAGACAGCTCTTTCCACCTACCTGTAATCATTAGTTTATAATGCTGGTATCAGCCTGGGAAACATAACATCATCGTTTCCCACTGCAAACTTTGGGCTTCCAAAGCATCTGGCAGGAACTGTTGCCAAAGGCAGAAAACTGGCCTGGAATGATCCAGCCAGACAACTGCTATTTTAAATATAAATTAATGAAAAATAAAAATTTATTTTTTTAAATGCACAATAAAGCAAAAAGTTTTTGAAGAGAAAAAATGTCACTGCATCCTTCTTTGCATCTATGCATCGAGATATCATTGAGCAAAGAACTAAAAAGGAAGAGGAAATATCAGATGGTACAGAGATCTATTTGTGATGCTTATTGATTTGTAAAGATTAATTACAGTTTTAATATTCTCTCCCAAAAATGAATCCACTCTAAGTCCCCTCTAGAACATCAGATGAACATTTTACCGGCCCACAAGCAAGAGTCAGCATTACACAACACACCTCAAGCCACCAAGCTGACCCCTCACACATGTCACATGGGACTACTGCTGAGAATCTTTTTTACATTTATTCCATTTGCCATAACGCCTTTTCTCCTGCACTAGAGAATCAGTGCACAAGGCCTGGCCAATGGCCCAATCCTACCTCATAGAATCACAGGATCATAGAATCATTAAGGTTGGAAAAGACCTCTGAGATCATCTAGTCCAACTGTTCAACAGTATTGCCCATGAAACCATGTCCCTAAGTATCACATCTACATGTTCCTACTCAGATGGACATCAGATCCCATGCACACACCATGACTGCATCACATCTACATGTTCCTACTCAGATGGACATCAGATCCCATGCACACACCATGACTGCAGCACACTTGGACCACACCGTCTCCAGGGCAGACCCTTCCTGTGCAGGGCTGGTTCAGCTCCAGGACTTCCCAGCCCCCAGCACCCCACTGCTGCTTATGCATTTAGAAGTTATTAATTTTTCAGGATGGAGGCTTGTTCTCCTAGCTCCATATAATCTCCTCCCTATTTAGCGTGATGCTAAAGCCCATTCAAGGCTCTTCAAAGAACCTCAAACAGCCCTCCTGCACTGTCAGATTGAATAGGTTTAAAACACATATTAAACTGTTCAGGAGAGGTTCAGGCTGGATATTAGGGGAAATTTCTTCTCCAAAAGAGAGAAGAGGCACTGGCACAGTTGCCCATGGAATGGCAGGGTCACCGTCCCTGGAGGTGTTCCAGAGCTGTGGGGATGAGGCACTGAGATTATGGGCACGGTGGGAGTGGACTGGGGTTGGTGAACTTAGCAATCTTTTCCAATCCTAATGATTCTGTGATTCTGTTCCAAATGAGATGACAAGAGCTCTGCTCAGCAGCACTGCTAGCAGAGGACCCTTCTTGGTGATCTGCATGCAGCAGCTCCCACCACACAGCCCGTCTCTTCACACTTAATCGATGCTGCATACATTCTGGATTTACACAAACAAAAGGCATAATTAGTAAAGATAAAAAGGTTTTTCTTATATATATACTTATACCTCTTTAAGAGAAGAAAAACCTCGGTTCCCACACCTTGACTCTAAAGTAGTAACAGCAGCTCGTGAAAAATGAAAAGCCATGAAGGATTCAGAATAAGAAACTTGGAGAGACAATCGCTGATCTTTTATCTTCCAGACTTCAAGAAGAATCAAGTTCTTCAAAGAAAACTCAATAAAGCCCAGACATTTTCATCATAACAAAATAAATAATTCAGTCATGCGTTCGAGGACTCCGACATTAGGATTGGCTATTTGATATATTTGTGGCTTAGGTGCCTCTAAACTGATTAAAGATAACCTGATAGAAGCTTGCAACGTCAAAACCGCCTTCATTCCTGACAGATATGAATGGATAGCGTAAATAACTATAAATAACCAGAATGGCTGCATTTATGCCTAACGGAGGATTTACAGCCTGCAGAGCTGCCTGGTAGGACCAAGAATTACAGCTCTGCCTTTCTCCTCCCGCAGCACAAGAGGGGAGAGGAACTGAAGTCCTTCTCATGCCACTGCTCTATCAGGACAACCGAGAATCCATGAATAAGAGACAACCATACAGATGCCAGCAGGTTTGGACATATTGACTTGTGCAGTCTGCCTAGAAACTGCCCTGAAACAAGCATCCCAAAAGCCCCTCCAATCTCTGTAGCCCCTGCAAGCTCCGCTTGGGTCCCCAACAGAGGTGTCAGGCTTGCTTGATGGGGACATCGCCAGCAGTCCTACACAGTGCAATGGGTGCAGATCTCCTTTTCCTTGGGAGGTCCTTCTGTGCTCAACAGTGCCACACTCTTTACCTTCTTCAAAAGAGTTCTTTTCTCCATGGAGGAAGAACTAGGAGGAATGCACTGTGAATGTAACACTGAGCAGCTGCTATAGCTTTCATTTTCTGTTATGCACAGCACAACAGATTCTCATCCTGCATACCGCAACAAGTGAGCACTTATTCCTAAGCATGGGCAGCAGACAACAGACGCATGTGCATGCAGCCCACTGCTCCCCACCCGTGGGCAGAGCTCCTGAGTGTGCATGGGGAAGAAGAGAGCAAGAAGGAATCCTGGTGTTTTCCTCACACAAAACTGTAATAGTCTGTATATTTAACTGTAATACACTGAGTATTTAGAAAATGAGTAGTGTTTGTTGAGGGCTTTTTTGTCATTTTAGTAGAAAAATATGCAGAGGTGGTGGCAGAGCCCTAAGCCCACCCAACTGAAAAACCAGGATCTAAAGTAGGGAGAAAGAATGGGGAGCAATGTTAGGATGGGCACGGCTCTCACTGCTTGCAAGCGAGTTGCACCAATTCCCCACTTAGCTGGGATGAAAAGCCCAGAGCAACATTAAATGTCACTGTCAGGAAGATACGAGAGCAAGTTCGGGTCTGAAGCAGCTCAGCTGGAGCTGCCATGGGCTGAGAACCTGAGCCAAGAGGTGTGCACATGGGCAGGTAGCAGCACGGTTACACTGCACGGCAGCAAAGGGAAACTGCCCACGGAGACATCTGCAGTGAGATTTAACTGCAGCAGAGGCTACAATCAATTGTAACACTGTCAAACTCAGCAAGTTTCCAAAGGATTAAACCATTACTTAAATCATCTTCATAATTTAAAGAAGTGCCTCTAAGATTAAACCAGGCGCTAATTGTATCATTTACATTTAGTGAAGGAAGGGGTTTTTTGTTGGGATCTTTTCTTCTTAACCGCAATAAAGAGAAAGCCCAAGGGTCTAAAACTAATAATCTAATAATCTTTGCTAAGTGAACACTGTAACAGATAGGCCTGGATGAGGTCTTCGGTAAATGCCAGACAATTTCCCTTGATCTTTATCAGTGGAGAAACAGCTCTAGCTTCAGCAGGAAGAAATTAAATTTAGTGCAAAATAATAACATCTGGGTGAGATTTTGCTTGTCAGACCAGCAGTCCCTTTGGATGCCGGGCTAAAAATATTAAAATGAACTCTGACAGGTTTTATGTTCATGTTTAATAGGAGCGGTTGGGATACGTTTCCATACCAACACATCACTTCAGACAGCGGTGCAATTACCCATACCCAGAGCAGGAAAAGCTGGGAGAACTCCCCTTGCTGAGGGCTGGCACTGCTTGGAGACCCTCTGTTCTCACAGCCCCAGATCCTGAAGCCCACAACAGAGATCTGTCCCGTACCGCGAGCAGCACCAAGAAGCTTAGCATCCAACTGCCATGTCTTGAGGCCAGACCATTCCTAAAGCTCTGGCACAGCTGTCAAAATGCAAACAAGCAGCTAAAGACCCAACTATTATTTCAATTTTTTTTAAAAAAAGCATCCGACAGACTTGAAGCTTTTACATTTAAAGCTAAGAGAAGTGCACAATTTTAAGTCTAATGAGTCATCCCCTTCCAAGTTCAAAACACTTGATATGATGTAATTGAAGTGAGCACATGGGTGCCAGTTAGAAATTCCTCTTCTACAATGGGATTGTAAAATATATTATCATTAGTTGTGACCCTTCTGTTAGCAGGAATTCTGCTATTAAATGCTTTTCCCCACCACCACCAAGAAGAATGGCACTGCAGACAAACAAGGCTTTCCAGAACAGTCCTTGCACAGCAAAGGGTCTATCATGGCCAGGGTGGAAATCACAGTAAAAGCAATAATAAAAATCAGAGCAAGAGAGTCAACCCTCTCAAGGACCAGCAGCATGACCCATATAGCAGAGTGTGTCACTCCCCCTTGCTTTGCCATGACCCTGCAGACTTCAGTAGGCTTTGGATCTTGCCGTTCTTGAGACATGAACAAAAAAAGTCTGATTATTCTACAAAAATATTGTGAAGGAGGAAATGCTTCATTGCTCATGACATTTTTTGTTTAAGTACAAGCAAAAGTGCTGTTAATATAGAAGGATGGAACCCCCACAGGAGAGCACTCAGCAAACAAGCAAAGATTTCACTGCACATTAACCACAGATGGAATAAGTTTTGCTTGCATAAAGTCCCTCAAATAATTATTGCAGATCTCAGTATTGCAAACTGGCATGTATCTAGAATAGAACATATTTGTCAGAGCCCAGTTTTGCTTCAAAGTCAAAACATCACCTTATCACACACCCAGACCCCCCCAGTGCTCACCTTGGAAGACAGCGGCGTTCTGGATGACGAGGAACTTCAGCTCCATGCTGGCGGACTGCAGGAGCTGCTCCATGTTCTGCCTGGCCACCGCCTGGTACTTCTCCTCCATCCTCCTCGAGCAGCACGTGGAGCCCTTGGGGATGCATACCTGCAGGTCCAACCCTGCAGACAGACAAGGGCAGGGAACTTGCCTTAGGAGGTGGGATTGCTGCAAGCAGAGAGGAAACCAACCACATGCGTTTTAATTGCTGCAATTACTGTTTGATGATGTTTCTGGAATTTGTCCTGAGCAAGCAGCTTGGCCAAAGGGGAAGAGCGATAAGGCAGAGCCAGGACTGCTGAGCAATAGCCCCGAGAGCTTGCTGTGCACACGTGTCAACACGATGCTTGCTGCATCTTCTGCACACTGCATCCCTAGGAGAGTGGTGCTGAGCAACATGGAGCAGCGCCCTGCTGCCTCCTGAGTGCTGTGAGAGCCTCGGGGAGGGGCAGGTGGGCGAAGGAGCCAGGGCTTGAAGCTGTGGGTTTACAGTGAATAGAGCAACACACAAGCTGTGCTCATCGTTTGCATAGACTTATACAACTAGCTTAAGACAAGTAACTGTTATTCATCTGTGATCTCCATCTTTGTGCATCCACAATAACAATAGGAAGCCAAAATAATAATTATTTGCATTGGTTTTTTTTGTTTTTTTTTTAAATGCAAACTTCCAAGGCATACACACCTCCTGAGCCTCTCACCCATTTCCCCATCCAATCCTTCCTCCACTGCCAAGGGTAAAGCCATGGCTCATTGCTCCACTTGCGCCAATCCCACTGCACAGGGACAGCCCCCGTGGCACACCAAGTGCTGCCAAAGGCTGATGTGCAACCATGTGCCATGGGTGTAGCACCTCTGCCCACTCACCAGCACTGAACAAAAACACACAGCAACAGAGGGAACATGGCTTGCTCCAGCACCCCAGGCTGCACTCAAAGCACTGGGCAGCGAAGCACTTTGCAGGGGTTAGCATTCCCAAAAGCTCTCCCAGATCTCTCACTTGTGGAGGTGGGAGGCAATGTCTGTTTATATTTTAGAAATCATCATCAATACAATCTAGGGGAAAGAAAAGCATTTGTTGTTCAGACAACAGGAGAAGGTAGAGCCAATGAGCTGGAAGCGGCAGCAATAAGAAGTTCCATTCTCAATCAATTTTCAGTAGCAAACACAAACAGGATAACAAGCTCATATCAGAGAAAAATAAAAGCCCTCAGCATGCAAAACCCATCTCATTCAATGCAACTATTACAAACTCCAACAGCAGCAACACCTCCATAAAAACACCACCAAGGCACAGCTACCTGGGGCTAGATGGCAGCAGGATGCTTTCATATCAGTCACTACCACTTCAGTCACAGAACTCCAGGCATGCCAGAGCTCCCCACGAGGCTCAGAGCTGCCCAAAAACAGCTTTAGGTGTCTGTCTTATGTGACAGACAGCCCAGGTGGGGCTGAGTGCCCCCAGAGCCCCTCAGCTCTTGCTGTCCTCCCCCTCACTACAAATTTTTTGCCTTAATAAAAGGAGCTGAGCAAGTTGGGTAATTTCCATCTTTGCTCTGGGAGGATTATGCATCCTTCCAGGCTTCTTTCTCCTTCCTTAAGTCTTTTACCACATTCTCTCTGACTAATTACTAGAAAGTGTCAAAAGCCACTTTTCCGGTGTACTTTAGAAGAGGAGGATTAATATTAATGTCAGTTCAATCGTGTACCTGCTGAAGAAGAGTCATGCACTGTGCCAAGAGAAGCAGCAGCTGTCAGCGCTGGCGGCAGAACCCCATCCCTCCCCATAACACAGCCTTCTGGGGAGGAGGAGAGAAAGACACAAAACCCTTTGTCTGCAACGTGGAGAGGAGCTTACACCAGCACCAGCCCTGCAGCAAAGCAATGTGTGGTAAAGGGGCAGAGGGGCTCTGGGCCCACGCTGGGAGGCACAGTGCCATCCCAACCACGGCCTCAGCTTCCCCTTCTGCAGAACAGAGCACGCAGCACAGGTTTCGTGGTAGAGCTGCAGGAGAGAGCCAGCCCTGCTGGCAGCCAGAGAGTGAACCTCAGTGGTTGGGGGTGACAGGTATTTCCCACGTCGGAAAAAGAAGAGCCCATCAAATCGTGTAGCAGCAAGGCACTGCACTAATGAAAGAAGCGGTTACAGAGCAGTGAGTTAAAGAGGTATTTGAGTCAATTTACACCGCAAAAAGACTTCGCGTGGTCCCTTTAACACTACAATACAGCCATGAATTTCTTGTTAATACAAGGCTTATTTCCTCCTACATTTATTATATTAGGACACGCTTCAAATTAGAAGAAAAAAAGCTTTCTGTGATTAATGGAAATACCAATATAGGAAATCAGAGAGTTGGCAATTAAGAGATCTGTGCAAGCGAGAGCCGGGGATAGGAAGCATCAAGGTCACCGCTCACCTCCCATCCTTCTTGTTCGCAATTAAGCCAATTTCGCCCCTTAAATGGATTTTTATTTTTGTGAAGTAAGTCAAAAGACAGACACGCAGCAGCAGGGCAATCGTGGGGGAGGAGGAGAGAGAGCCTGGGAATTGACTCTGACAGCTTAAAACGCTTTTGCAGAGATGGGCAACTGACACCAGCGACCAGAAGCGTCTCGGGGACCACAGCAGGTCAGGGCAGGCGGGACGGGTCCTATCAGCCGTGAGGGACAGCCAGCTGGGATGCGGGCTACATGAACCACATGGCACAGTGCCCACAGTCCCATGAGGCACCAAATCCTGCCCCTGCCTCACAGCCCACCCCTCCAGTGCTGTATCCAACCCGAACACCTCCGCGATGGCTGTGCCGTGCGGTAGCGGAGCCCATTCCGCTGCTTAATGGCCCTTGCCGTTAAGATTGCTTTTATCTCCCAACCTACACACACCCCTTTTTCTTGAAGTTTCAAGCCATTACATCTCCTAATACCACTGTCAGCCTTTGCAAATGACCTCTTCCATTTGCTGTAGATCATTACAATTTCATTTTCGGAAAGAAAAGACCCCACGCATTACTCCAACAGGTTTTATCCCCTGTGCCCGTCGAGCCCTGCACCAGCCCTGTGCCATTTATGCCATCTTGGGGAGCAGCAGTGTAAATGCTCCGCTGATTCTGGAAGCGCTCCTGGCTGACAGAACCAATTTCAGGAGCACCCTGACTCTTCCTCCTCCTTCCGACACGGGAAATTTGTAGCGGGGCGAATTTCAAGCGTTACATTTGACTTTGATGTACAATTACTCCCGCAGATAGGTGGTTAGTACAGCAGCCATGGAAATCATTTCAGTGGATTAAATGTCAAAAAAAAAAAAAAAAGAAGAAGAAAAGAAGCGCAGCGATCATCTGCAGGCGGCTGTGAGTGTCTTAGGGCTGGTGAAGGAGTCCATGTGGATTTTCGGCACTCCTGGACAGTTCCAGCCCTGCCACCAGGTAGAGCCAAGCTGTGCGCTTCCCTGCCAGATCCAACAGCTTACATCAAATTAACGTTCCCCCAGGTGCTGCCTAAATAAGAACCAGCCCCTTGTGAATGCCAGGTCCCTGGTGAAGCCACGCTCTGTGCTGGGAGCACTGGGGCTATTCCATAATGCGCCCATAGGAATGTTGCTGCCTTCTGCTTTTAACTGACACAACCAATCAAGCATCTGTCACCCATTTTTAATGCCCAGCACTGGGGAGGAAAGGAGACGTGGCTGCTCAGAACCCAATTAAAGAGAGACAAAATATAAGCCAACCCTGTTCAATAGGTGATCAAAGTCAGAACAGTATGGGTTCAACAGGGAGATATTTATTACTGCTTAATTGTTCTACTCCATCTTTCTCAAGGCCTGTGAAATGGGTGCTTCCTGAAGCCTTGCAACGGCCAGGTGAGTTCCTCACTGCTATAACCACTCCGTAGCAACACTTCTTTTAAAATGAGAGGTTATGGAGAGAATAGAGAGGTTGTGCCATGTGAGAGCTTCCTCCCACTGGAAGGAAAATGCATCAAGCACTCCAACATCAACAATATGGAATTAATTCATGTGTACCGTACACATTTGTTACAGTCACATGCACAAGCCCTACAGTCATGCCAAAGACTTTCTATTCAGGATGTTGTTAAAATTAACCCTTGGAAAAAAAAAAATTAATGATCTCACTATAAAAGCACTGCCTGAGGAGGTTACTAAATTTTAGGGTTCTGCTCCTGCTCTTAACTATCAAGAGAGCAACTTGCAGGCCTGAAATAATTAAGAACAGAAAACTCAATTATCTGGTAAGCTAATATGTTAAAGCTGAATGGGAAAGCTGCATGGGGAGGGGACCATTAGTCCCACTCAGGAGGAGCAGAATGAAAGCAGAGGGGCACAACAGGAGCCCCACGTCTGGCTGGAATCACTGGGATCCATGCTCCTAAAGCTGGGCCCTGGCACACAGCAGCTTCCAAAATTAGGAAGAGGAAAAAGAGAAGAGAGCCCAACAATTTGGGTCAGCCTGTTGTACAGTGTTACAACCCAAAGGAGAAGCAAAAGGTTCGTCACCTCTGTTTTCACAGGGAGATCTGTGGTTGCTTCCTCCAAAGAGAACGGCCAAAAAGCTGGGAACCAAACCGCACCATGGGAGGAGGAAACAGACCCAGTCGTGGGCATTCCTGCTGAGGCACATTCCGGGTGGCAGCCCCCAGCCATCCCACACGGGGGGGTCACCAGCCCAGACCCCAAAACCAGGGGACTACAGGGGGGCAGCCCAAAAAAATCAGCTTTGGAGCAGGGACACACAGCGTGCATGGGAAGTTATCCACCCACAGGCTGAGGGAACCCACAGGCAGCAGCCCCACAGCCAGAGCAGCACTGGGAACACAGAGCAATGCAAATGGCCAAGGGGACAGCACGGCCCTGAGCTGCAGAACCCAGGCCAGCAGCTGCAGTGCTGGAGCAGAGCACACAGCCTAACGCATGCCTTCAGCTGGAATTACTCCCATAGCATTGGTACCAGTCATGAAACAGCACGACGCTTCCCTTGCATTTATCAGAGGTGCTCAGGGTTTTTGTTGGTTTCTTCTTTTTTATTTTATTATTTTAATTAGAAGCAGCGAGCTGGCAGGACCAGGCTGCCCTATGGGAGCGCTGTGCTGACGTCCCCCACCCACACGCACTGATCTTAAAACACATCCCAGTGGCATTTCTCCTGTGTACACTGCAACTCTGCAACATTTCCTCTGCTTCCTCCTCAGCCGCAGCTGCTCACGATGCAAGATGGGGCTCCTTGGAAGTCGTGATTTTCCTTCTGTGCTCAGAAACTAAACCAAATCCACATTTTAAATACGCTGTATAAGCCCTCAGTTTCCACAGGCTGATGTGATCTGTGGGCAAAGGATCTCAGAACTGATTCCACGGTGATTTGTGACCAGGAACTCCAAAACTTCTTTTTTAATTGACAGATGTATGAAAGGAATAAAGCAATAAACAGAAGCCTGGAAAATAGTGCTTGAGTGATGTTCCCCCATTACTGAGATTGATGCAGCTGCTTGCAGGAGAAGCGAGCGCTCTGAAGTGTAATTACTGCACAGACTCATGCAAGATGGACCAGACCCAAGGTATCAGCGAGCAGTCATTGCTTTAATTATGATCAAGTTTATGTACTTCAGCAAATGTAAAACCCACTTTCGCTTTGATACGGAGGAACTTTATCACTGCAACAAGCTGGCAGCACTCTGGAAGCAGGCATGGCTGCACTGCCCATGGGCTGTGAAGGTGGAGGGGGAACTCCTTGCTCCCCAAAAACCGGGGTGGCAGTGGGGGCTCCTGGGGAGCACCGCAGCATTCCAGAAGCCGAACTCCACCCCGCACATTCCCTGTAAAAACGAGCTCTGGGATTACCCGGAGATCAAAGCAAACATTCCACAGCAGCAGGGGAAAACATTTGATTACAGACAGCAGAACGCAGCGTTTTAATGGTGATAAGGGCAGCTCCCTCCCCTCCCCGCAGCTCTCCGTGCAAACACCTCGCCCCGAGCTGTTCCCAGCGCTCCTCCCTCCCTGATACCAGGGACCGAGGGAAGCAGGGAGAGAGCCGCTGCTTTGGGAGCGCTGGGGAAAGAGCCCAGACCCGTAAGAAGGAGCTGTAAAGACAGGAAGGAGCGAGGGGAAGCCCTCGTTTCTCAGCGCTCCCTCTAGCTCTGGCAGCTGGTGGCATCGCTACAGCCACAAGGATTGCGGATGGGCTCCCGCAGACACAGCTGGAGCGGTGCCACCTCGTCCCCCTCTTTTCTCCCGTCCCCCCGCGCTGCAGCGGAACCGCTCAGTGCCTCGGCGGTGCGGCACCGGCTGCGCTGGGAGCAGCTCCTTCCCGCAGCTCCGCGCCCGTCTGCCCCTGCTCTCCTCTCGCTCTCACTTAGCCCCAAGCCGGGCAGGGCAGCATCCCAGCACCACGGCACCGGGCTGCCGCAGGCGGAGCTCCCCCAGCCCAACCATCTCAGCTCACCTGGGGAAAGCGATGCTTCCCGGTTCCCGAAAAGCTGAAAAAACGCCCTTCGAAAGCAAGGAACTCCGTTCTCTCGCCGATGCCTTCAAACAGAGCGGAGCTGCTCCCCGCGACGGGACCGCGGCGCTTCCACGGCTGCCCCCGAACTTCGGGGGACGCGCGCGGTGCCCACGGCGCACTCCGGGAGCCGAAACCCGACGGCTCGACCCTATTGCCCACCACCCCACGGCGCAGCGGCCGCGGACACAGCAGGTGACCTCACCTGGCACGGGGCTCTCGGGCACCCACTTGGCTCCGGGCTGCAGCACCTGGAAAGCGGCTCGGACCGGGCGGCAGGCGGCTTCCCCCGCCGGTTGGGAGAGCCCCGGGGCAGCCAGGAGCAGCAGCAACAGCACCGACAGCGGCAACGCTCCGCCGCTCCCCGACATCCTCCCGGGGCGCCCAGGCGCTACCCTACGCGCCGCCGCCCGGCAGCGGGGCAGCGCGGACCGGAGCCCGGCCCCGAGCACCGGGAGCGGCCCCGCCGCGCGCCCATTGGCCCCCGCCGAACCGCGCCCCGCGCTGATTGGAGCCCGCCCCGGTACCGGCAAAACTTCCCCCGAGCGCGGCACCGCCCCGGAGCCCATTGGCTTCTTTGCGCGGGGCGCTCCCACCTGCGCAACCCGGCCCGAAGGGCAGCCCGTGCTGCTGCGGTGCAGAAAGAGCAGGAGGGAGCAAGGAGGAGACAAAAAAAGAAAAAAAAAGAAAAAGAAAAAAAACCTCTGTAAGATTCCCAGTGAAAAACGCAGACTCAAACGAGCAGCAGCGTCTCGCTGGCAGCTCTGTCTCACTCGGGATTTTTGGAAAGGGACGAAAAATGCCGAGCGCAACCTGTGTGCTTGTGGGAAGGACGTGCCCGCCCGGGAGAGGGTGTTGGAGTGCGGCTGGGGATGAGGTGAAGGAGCTGCAACGTGCAGCGTGTCTCGATGCTTAATGGTTGCTGGCTGCACGCTGTGCTGTTTGTTACAGGTTGGATGTGCCCCAGCAGCACGGCTGGCAATGCTCCCATTAGCAAAACGTCCCAATCTGCAGGAACTTGGAGGAAGGCAAAAATGTCACTGCGCTCCCCACTGCCTCGTGTCAGCGGGGCAGAGCACGCTGTGACCCATCCTGTCCCTGCTCGCATCGCTCTGCACTCCTTCAGTGACATGCAGCCACGTGAGCTGCACGGCTCTGTGTGCTCTGCACCAGTTTGCAGCTCCCTGATGGATTTGCAATGTTCTCGCAACAGTTTGGGTTTCTGGTACAGTGTTGCTTTAGGAATCATTGAGACAGAAATGCAAAACACAAAGGCCATCATTTGAAGCGCTCCTCTCTCCACGCTGTTGCAATCTATATTATGTTTATGGTCCAACAGTTGCCTAAAAAGCACTCGAGCATATCTTGCATTCATCTCCAAAGCTGCTGCGCGTATTTCATTGCAGCATGGCTGTTTTTGCTGCTCCAGGTAGCACACAGATACTGTCAGACATGCCATTAGCACAGAGTTATGCGTGGTGCCAAACAGGAGGCATTTAGGGATCCGTTAAGAGCGGGCAGTGCTTGAAGATTTTGAGCCAAATTAGAAGACAGCATTACTGCTCTTCCCTGGGTCTGCCTTCACAGAGGGGTCCGTCATCTTGACAATGATTTCCCACAAGAATAATGTTTCTTTACCAACAAGGAGTTGTGGCAGAGGGACTTAAAGCCATGGAAGCCCAGCGAAAAGCTGTGGCAGCCTTTTCTGGCAGCCATTGGTTGGGTTATACCCAAAATCCAAAGGCAGCAAATTTCAAATTTGAACTACAGTGGAGTAAGAGATTTGCACTCATTTCCCCCGCTTCTCACTCTGCCATTAGTGACATTCCTTGGAGCAATACGCCCAAGCGTGCAGATGGACGGAGACAGGGAGTGAAGCTCACCCTATCCATAGCCCCAAAATGCCATCGTGTTCTGCACCCCTGGGTCCCAAGCACTGCATGAGTCCAGAGAGTGCCCACAGCTCCCTGCACACCCGTGGGATCCATCCTTCCAGCCCCGAGGGTTCGCCCTGGAGCTGAGCAATGCGCTTTGCTCCAAGAGCAGAGCAAAGTCACCGGGTGGGTTCGCTGCCAGCAGGTGCGGCAGGAGCCAAGTCGTTGTCTCGCATCCAGGCGGATAATTTCCCTTGTTACAACTGCTCACACAGTAAAAATGTCACTTAATCATCTACCTGCCTTGAGCCTGCAAGTAATGAGCGGCAGCATCATCTGCAGCTGATTTTATCAAACGCCCGTACGGAGCGCTCCGCTGGGAAAACACTGAATCAATTAAAACGCCAAGGAGAGACGTAGGAGAGGATCTGCACTGCCCAGCAGACACTCACCGGGTGTCAGCGTGGTTCCTGTGCTCCCCCCGGCCCAGCTGCGGCGCTGGAGGTGCTGCCTGCCCTGCTGGAACCGAGGGCTGCGGGCATGGAGGGCTCTCCCTGCCCAAGTGGCCCTTGTTATCTAATTCTGCACCCTGCAGAGCTGCGAGGTCAGGGTTCCATGGCCATTTGTGGAGGAGGAGGAGGGAGAAGCTCTTCGCAATGCTCGCATGTCGGCTGATGGGATAAAGAAAAGCGCATTTGTCATGGGGCACTGGGAGAGATGATGGACTGACAGGCAGCAAGCGTCCCTCCCTCCTCAGCAAGGTACTGTACCCCTCGCTCCATACAGGTATGCTGGTAGATCCGTGAAGTGTTAGTCCTTCCCTCACCCCAAAAAGCAGCGGCTGATAAATCACCACCCTGGGGGTTCACTGGGAGCCGATCACACAGAAGCAGCGCAGCCTTCAGAGAGCTGCATCACTTGAAGACACTGCAGATGCCAGCAGAGCCGTACATCACAGCGTCCAGACCAATCACTTTGCCTGTCCAAAAATGAGATTCTTCAGAGCTGGAATGCTTTTGTGAGTATATTTCTGTTCCATTCATAGGTGCATCAGAAATATCTGCCAGAGTCACTGCACTCGGACCAGGGGGTGTCCCTTATATACAAAGAGTGTGAAATCTTCTCCCACTGTTGGACAGAAACATTCTGAAATCCCAGAATACGTCACATCCTGTCCAGAGCCAGAGCTTCCCCAGAACACCTCTCTATGTGGATAAGGCGCAGGCTGCGCAGGGGGCCAAGTGTCTTCATTTCTCATCTCCCGGCGACTGGTCAACAAGAGATGGCACTGGGAGATGGCACGAGAGGGCTCAGCCCAGCGTTTTCCCCTGTGGAAATAAAGCACTGCCAACAATTCCCAGCCCAGAGCTGTCGGGCCACGCTTCCTTAGCACAGGTTCATTGGCTGAGGCAATAGGCGGTGCAGCGAGCAGCCCTGTTGTACCACCACACGACACTGCACAACAAGTCCCACTGCACAACGTGGAGCGCAACGCACGCTTCCGGGTGGGATTTACAGCAGGAGCAACAGCAGTGATATTGGATCTATAAATTGCTCCCGCTCCAAAGGAGGCCACAATGTATGCAGGTGCCTTTGCAGGAACGCTTTTTTTTTCTTTTTTTCTTTTTTTTCTTTTCCTATGCAGAGGCACCGCAGTAAAACCTGATTTATGCCTGATTAAATTATTTTAATGCTCAATATTACATGCAAAAAGTCTGTGAAGAGGTATATTAGAGGCGCCGCTCTGCCAGGCTCACGCAGAGCCAGTCCCTGGCCGCGTGGCAGCAAGGCTCTGCCAAAGCTTCTGGTGAGCATCTCCCAACCCCCCCCTGCCCTTCTCAGAAGACTCAAACCCACGCCTGGGCCATGGCTGTCTCCAGGAGAAGTTCTCAAATGCTGAAATCTCTCCTTGTGGGCATGGTTCAATGGGAAATAACCGCCACTCCTCTGTTACGCAGCTCTGGCATAGGGCACCTCAAAGCTTCTCCATAAACTCGGGGATTAAAGCAATTAGGTCAAAATTCCACTTTAATGAAGAAGGGTTGTTGAAGTATGACTCCAGGGAACTGGAGAAAGCAAAAAAGAGTGAGCCCAGGGTGCTTGGTGCTGGTGCTTCGGGGTGGTTAAACCAGCCTCGTCGGGACCTGCAGCAGCTCGGTGGGCATCTCTGGAGGAAACCCAGCATACATGGCACATCAGGACTTCATTTTAATCTCAGACTAAGTGCAAGCATTTAGAAATAAATGTATTATTCAATGGGCTGTTTCAGGGGAAATTGAATAATTTAAGCAATACGAACTTAGCGCCAAGTGAATTTCTGTCCCTGTGCCCCACTTCTCTCGTTGCACCTTCTCCAAAGGCAGCAGTACACATCCTGCTGGGTTTGGTGGATCTCCGTCCTTGCTGTGCTCCCTCACCTCTCCCTGAGCAAAACGAGGGCTATGGTTTGTCTCTGCCTTGTAGGGGTTTATAGTTGTTAAGTGCACTGAAGAGCAGCAGCAATTGCAGTGCTGGGGTCACCCTCACGCCCACACCGCTGACAGCCCAAATGGAACATGCAGGAGATGTCCTTGCATCTTGCAGGGGAAGCGTGGTCATTTAAAGCCGCAGAGACACTGCATCACTCAGCAACTTCTCACAGTTCTGGAGATGCTCGGGTTCATCCCTTGCAAAAACTCTTTGGCAACTGGACGCAGCCAATTCCCACTCCTTTTGCTTAGGCTGAAAAGCCCCAAATCCCCGATGCCCTGAGAAGAGGAAGCTGCAGCCTTCATTCCCAAATGGGTTTCCACACTTATTAGATGGTCCTGATGGAAATGCACGAGTAACACAGATCCAATTAGTTCATTTAATAGTCTTGCATGATGAGATTGGCCTTACTGCCTGAGCACAGGATTTTGCACAAATGAAAGAGCATTCCCATAAAAACAGAACTTAGCAATTTGGAAAGAAAATCGGCAGCGTTTTGAGAAAACGAAGCGCTTATTACTGTGTAACATAAGCTCACCTCTCCAGCGTGGGGGCAAAAAAAGACATTAAAATAAACAACCCTACCACTAAATGCAACAATAATAATGCAACCACCTCAAATCATTCCTTATTACTCGATGTTGTTCATTCTCAGACTCTCCAGCAAGCTTCTCCCTCCAGCTGCCCTACTAGCACAGGTTATAATGTCTGCAGGGGGAATTAATTAACCCAGACCGCTCGCTAGCACACATGTGAACCCACCATAGTAAAACCTGCTTGCGAGTGCCGGCTTTGCAGGCAGCTGTACATACCGCTGCAGATGGAATCCCCGATGTTCACTTCTAGTTTTGAATGGGAATAACCTGACATTTAATTCCGGGACAATAGCGAAATGTCAACATCTGTTGTGGCTGCGCAGAACAATCGCTGCCCTGCGTGGTCTGGGAGCACAGCCCTGCAGCGGGGCTGTGGGAAATCACTCCTTCCCCCCGGGCTAATGAGGCGAAGCCTCAGCACTGAGGGAGATTTTGAGCTGTGTTCCATGAATCACGCCAAATCCCAAAGTGCTCAAGGACATCCATGCCATAGATTTTTCGATCAGAAGGAAGGTTACTGTATGGAACCATTATGGGGCGATGTTAAAAAGTGCTCACTAAGCCCCATTGTCAAAGGGGGGCACATCAGCAATACCAGCCTGTCTGGCCAGCCATAAAGACACAAACTGCCCTGTTTTCCCTTCTCCGTGGCCATGCATCTGCAGATTTAGGAGATTTCCCCTCAAAAGCTTTGCTGCGCTTGCACCAACCTCGCACTGCTCCACAAAGAGATTTGCTCAGGATTTCCTTGGATTTGGGGCTGGCATTGGGTCAGACTCCTGGAGCAGCAGCAAAGAACCACAGGAAATCAGTGCACAGAGCTGGTACTAGGAAGCAGTGGGAATGGCACTGCTGTCCCATAAGCCAGGAATCGTGCAGCTCTGTGGTTTCACTCTGTGCTGGAGGTAGCAAGGAGCAGTTTGCAAAGGGACAAATATTGCACTTCTTTTTTTCCACCCGTGAAGGTCAAAGATCTCTTTGTGCCCTGGCAAGCGGGACGCATCCCACAGAGGGACCTTCCCATCGCACCTCCTGGCTGCACCGTTCCCAAGATAACTGATAGGGACATGTGTTTGACTGCAGTCACTATGACATTAATGACATTTCAAAGTTAATAACACCTGGTAAGTTCTTCCCCACCAGCAATCACATCCCTCCACCATGAGGCTTGGGCTTTATCCTCTTTACTTCATCCTGGGCAGCGCTGACTGCAGTGCTGGGGCTGATGCTGCACGCACAGGCACCTCTGTCCCTATTCACTGCAGCCTGACTGGTGCCCAGCTGTCCCCAAGCAGGAACGAGGCTGTGCTGGGGATCATCAGCAATGAGAAGAGGAAATTTCTGCTGTATTTTATTTAGAAACAGCCTGCCCTCATGTGGCGAATGGAAAATGAGGAGATTGGAGATTTTGGAGCAAACTGTGCCGTGGGTGCGCTGGGCAGGGGATGAGGAGCACTGAGCAGCCAGATGCCTTTGGACAAAGTGTCCCATAGCTCCTGCACCTCCAGCACCAAACTTGCCCTCCCACCTGCACAGCTCCCTTCTCTCCAACACCGCAGGGCAATGCCTGCAGGTGTCCAGCACAGTACAGTCCCCATGGCAGAGCACTGTCCTCCTGCCCCATCCCCACGGCACCGGCCTGGGGAGGGCAGTGCAAAGCAAAGGCAAGCCCTCAGCACTGGCATCCAAAATAGGGAAAAGCCCTGTTTGAGGTCAGTTGAAGGGCAGAACACCCCTAATGACACCCTCCAAAAGAGCACTGGCTTGGCTTTGAAAAGCAACCACACTCATCACAGTCAGACTTCTGGGCAGCCTCCTGGAGCAGCCTTTGCTTCTTGTGACAGGTGATAAAAGCTTCACCCAAAGTCATGACCCAGAAGTGACAGAGCCAAGATGCCTCCCACAGCAGCACCTTCCCCACCCAGACAAACTTTTCTACCAACAGTGATCTGAAGGAATCTTTCAGAGCAGAGCGCAGGAAGGCAGTAGCAGCTCGGCAGGACAGCGCTGAAGGAGGAGCACGCAGGGCCAGGGTGCAGTAGCAGCGGGATGCTCCAGCCTAATCCCTACATGCAAACAGGGTGGGCTGGAGCACCTCCCACCCTCAAAACCCCAGGATTCTTCAAGGTAACGTACTCACGTGTGGCACCGACAGCTGCACTTCCCTAGCACAGTAACCCCAGGCTTTGGGTGGGACGCGAGCACAGCACGTACGGTCCTGACAGCAAACAGCACCTCAGCCCTACGGAAAAAGCAGAAAGGATCCCACAGCTGCAAGATGGAGCGAGAAACCCATCTGCAAGTCAGGTTCCCGTGGCGCTTTGCAACTCCGAAATACCCAGCGAGACTCGGCGCAGCGCTAGAAAACGAACGCGATGGGATGGGGGAATGCAACAGCGTTGGTCTAGATGGCGCTCAAGTCTTTTTTTGCAGCGGGAGAAGCGGCAGAGCCGGAGCCCGGCGCGCTCCGCACCAGGTTTCTCGCGCAGCGCTCCGACGGGGACGTGGGCGCGGGGACACAGCGCGACCCGCAGCAGCGCCCTTCGTGGGACGAGTTCTGCAGCTCCAGGGCCGGGATGGGCAGCACCGAACCAAAGAGAAGAGGAAGCCACCGTTCGGGTACTCCAGGTCCGCATCAGAGTAGTGGGATTTGTTTGTTTTTAATGGAAACGGGCAAAACGAGGATTTAGGGTTTTGCATGAAACCAAAGAGAGGGCAAAGGCTGAAGTCTTTTCCTGACAACCTGTATGCTTTTTATTCCATATCAGTACAAACTTGGATTTTTCATTGGTCAAACTAGAAAACTTCTGTCAATACTGAAGACCCTTAAAAAGTCATTAAAAAAAAAAGGGGGAAAAAAAGTGGGGAAAAGGGGGAAAAAATCCATTTCGGCAGCTCCCCACGCAGGTCAGCAGGACCGACCCCATCAGAGTCACATCCAGCCTCAGCTCAGGGACACACGCTGCTGAGCTCCCACTGCTCGTAGGGGTTTGCTTTGGTTCAGTGCTGCTGATCCCCACATGTCATAAAACCCTATGGCAAACGAAACGTGAACTTCACCATCAGCACCTCCAACAGGAATTAACCAAACAGCCGTCACCTTCCGACCGGTCTGCGCCGTCAGAACACCAACGGCAGAACTGCTGTGATCACTTGGAACAAAGTAGCTCGGGAGCAAGGTTAGGAGAGCTCACCCGGTCTCCAAGTGCAGATACGGATGTGGATGTGCCATCCAAACACCCTGAGACCCAGCAGCAGGAGATACTTTAAAAGCTAATGGTAGTTGGGAGATATCATGATTTTAGCTCATTTCCTTTAAGAGAAAAGACGCATGCCCAGGGGATGCGCTGCTGGATACACACTGATAAGAGTGGGAATAACCGCTCACATTAAATAACAGAAAGCACTGAGCGGCTGGAAGGATGCAGAATGACATGAACCATTCCTGAGTCATACAAATAGGGCCAGCATTCTGCTGCTCCCAGGGCAGAGTGCCCACAAGAAACCTCACCCCTGTGCGGGCCCCTTCTGCCTATAAACCCCACAGCCACCCCTGGTGCCAGCTCATCCCAGTGTCCTGCTTCCAGAAATAGCCCCTCTGAGGCTGCAACACCTCCGGTGGGGAAATAACTAAACCTGCTTAAAAAGCAGCATGCCAGCGCTACACTGGCTCCATGACAGCGGCAGCACTTAGTGCTCCACAGAGATTTCTCCACTTTCTTCCTTTGCTGCAAAGAGATTCCCAAGCACCCAGCCCTACAGCACAGGACATGGAGGTCCTCCCTACTCCCTCCACGAGAGCCCTCCCTGTCGAGCTCCACCTGTTTGCACCCAAACCCTCTGGAACAGCCTCCCACAAAGAGGAGCTTTGCAGAAGCAGCTCTCAGCAGAGCACCCCGCTCCCTCCCAGTGCCAGCGCTGATTTGCAGCAGTGGAAGCATTCAGCTGCCTCTGAGATTTCAGCCATCCGAGCAGCGAGCTCCAGCGTGCAAACTGCAAACGACTGAGCTGCTCAGAAGTGATCGTGGAGACGCTTGTCAAAAAAAACAAACACCTCTGCTGTTAATAGAGCCCAGTGTGGGCTCCAACAACCACCACCACCCTTATCCAGGTCGCTCACCCACGCCACTGCTGAGCCACCGCTGCCTGCTCACACCTGAGCAAGGTCTGCACTCAGGGAACACCCTTTTCCTTCTCTTTCTTGGAGATTTCATCTCCAGCTCCCAGAAGCACCAGGAAGATTACAACGCAGCCACAGATCGGGTTCTGACATACACCACCACTCAGAGCCACTGAGTACGGGGAAACCCCTCGCTGAGGACACCGATGCAGAGCAGGGCTGCCCCACTCCACACCTTCCAACACAGCACTGGCTGCTCAGCACTCACATCCCTTCCTGGGAGCCCAAGCTACAAGGCTCTGATGCTCCCAACCCTCCCTTCCAGCTGGTGCTGCTCCATCCCACAGCTGCTCCCTGCAGCACACGGCTGCCTTACACTGCCCACAGCCAGGCCACCAACACAGCCCTTTTGAGACCTCAGGTGTTTTGTCTGGGGACAAAATTCTGTCTTTCTCTTCCAACGTGCTAGTACTGCCCACTGGGGTGGCTCTGCCTCTTAACACAGGTGTGAATGTAGCTTTAACATGGCAAAGCAGAAAAACCCAGCTCGTGAACATCGAGCAACTCTCTCCCTGAGACACTCAAGAGTTCCTATTAGCAGGTGAAATCCCAAACACTTTTCCCACACCACAGTGCAGCAGATTCCAGCAGCACATGTCTGCCCTCAAATGCAAGAGAACTGCCCAGCCAGCACCACAGCTCAGGCTCAGGTCCCTCTGTGCTCACAAGGGGAGAGAAGAGCATCCGCTGCTCCAGGACAAGCAGGATTTGCTTGAGGACATTCTGCTGCTGCCCTGAGGAAAATAAACATCCCCCTTCCTAGCAAAGCAGCAGCAGCAAGAGCTCTGCAACACATTTACCTTCTTCAAAACCAAGGGGAGAAGGCTGCTGTAACCCAGGAGCCAACAGCAAGGATCTCCTGTACCTTCGATGCTCCCCTGCTGCAGCCACGCTGCACTGAGATACACCATGAAACACGAGGTTTACTTTAAAATCTCTTTATTGGTTAAGCCCACCACAGTGATTTCCATGTTATTACAGAAGCACTCCCCAGTGGCCTTCCCTGGATGTCTGCAGCTGTCCCAGGTGGTTTTCCCCTTTTTAAAGAGCAGACAAACCTCAGGATCTGGAGCTTTCTTCCTTCCCATCCCTTTGGGTCGGCCGTTACACCACGAGAGCTGCCCACTGACAAAGCTGTGTCAGCGGATGAAGGTCTTGCGGTTTACAGATGGATACCGTGCAATTTTTCTCCTACTAAACTAATCAAAATTGCATCGTGATCCACCCGACAACAGCAAAACAAAGCTTACCATGCTGGCAAACACCAAGCAGCGCAGCCTGAAGACCAGTCCTCCTTTCCTCCACAGGCCGGGACAAGTGCAATACTCTACACACAGCTACAAGTAATGCAACAAATCCCCACCCACGGAGGAACCAGCGCAAGGCATCTTCAGATCTTCGCGGGAAGAGGGGAAGAAAGCTTCAAACCCCACTATTCACCACTGATTCACCACCACCACAGTCAGTTTTGCATGGATTTGCACAGCAATTTTAGCAAGCTGGGATGCAAACCTGCAAAACTGACTGTGAGCAGCACCTCTCCAGAAGGCATCTTCTCCAGAAGCTGCCCCAAGCTGGGACGCACTTTATCTAACAGTACTGTAAGTGCCCACATTACAGTAGGTCCAATGCCAAGCTACCTGCACTATGAGCACTTTGATACTGCTAGGACACAGCTGCTTCCTGAGCAATTGCCTTCAGCGAAACAAAATGAAATGCTGAGAAGCGGTCATCGCTGAGCAAAGGCGGAGGGACGGCCGCATGGCGCTGGGCGTGCAGGCAGCAGCTTGTGCCAGAAGGAGCATTTAGGGCAGTAGATTCTACGCTACGTCACTAACTGCACTAGATGCACCTTAACACAAGGACCACGAGCAGGGCAGCGCTGCACCGCTCCCATCGCTCTTGTGTTCCGGCGCCGCATCGCCACAGTCATGCCAGAAGTGCTTATACTGCAGTAGGTGCTGAGCTCTACCTGCACTGTAAGCACTTTTGCACAACTCAAGGCCCATCAGCAGAGGGATGCTCCCACAGCAAAGCTCTTCTCAACACAGTGTGGCGGTACCTGCAAGAGAGAAGATGAGGATGAATGAATGGTGCGTGCAGCAGAGGTTTTCCCACCGTAGCCCAGATGCAGAAAGTGGTTCAGAGATTTCACGCTGCAGTTCAACAGCGCACCCAGTTAGGAAGAGGAGGAAGTTTGCAGCCAATTCTCACTTAAATTAAGGTGGAAATGGCCTCTTCCACTGCCTTAATCGCAGTTAAAAGGCACCGCCATATGCAAGGACCCAGCACATGGGGCCGAGCCCTGACCTCTCCCCATACCTCCAGCTCCGAGGAGAGGGGGATGGGGGGGGGGGGGGCTGACACTCGACCCCGGGCTCTGCGCTCCAGATGATGCCGCACAAAGCGCCGGACTCTCCCTGCAGCACCACGTGCCGGGG
>NC_034416.1:4007036-4032383 GCF_002078875.1 Numida meleagris
CCCCCCCGGCCCCATCCATTGTTGGCGCCGCGGAGCTAGGCAAGCGGATGGGGGGGGGGCACTGAGCGGTACCGAGCGGCCCCGCGGAGCTGTGGGCCCACGCGGGCGCCCGAGTCCCGCGCACTCCTACAGGTGGTGGTGGGGGGGGTGCACCCCTCGCCCCCCACACCGCCCCAGCGCCCGGTTCCGCGCTGTGCCCAGCGCTGCGGGGCCCCCGCGCAGCACCCCCGGCCCGAGCGCAGCAATCGCGGTGCAGCCCCGGCACGCAGGGGGGAAAGAGAAAGGCAAAAAAAAAAGAAAAAAAAAAGCGGAAAAAAAAAAGAACAAAAAAAAAAAAAAGAAAACGATAAAAAGCAGCGCGCGGGGACGCGAGGGGCACCGCCGGACTCGCGGTGGGGTTTGGGGAGGGAGAGGAAAAAGGAGCGGAAAGGGGAGAGAATGGAAAGATAAACACGGTACCTCGGAGCGAGCGGAGCCCTGGAATAAAAAGGGTTTTACGAAAGTGGCGCGAAGACAATATCATGTGATCCCAGCCCAGGGCGGCTCCCTCCGCACCGACCAGCCAAAAAAAGGGAGAGGAATAAAGGGGGAAAAAAGTACATCCGCTCCCCGCGCCATTAGCATAATTAATTGTGTCCTGCAGCTGCGGCCGCCGCTCCCCGGCCCGGCCTCTTCTTCCTCCCGGTGCGGGCCGAGCCGGGCGGGCTGCGGGGCGCGGGCGGCCCGGCCCCACGCGGGGCTGCGTTCCCCGGCCGGGCTGAGCCGAGCCCGCGGCCTTGGGATCCACGCGTGGCTCCGCGCTGTGGGGCCGCCCGCCCGGGGCCCCCACGCACGTGGGGTCTCTCCCGTCTCACGGTCCAAGCACGAGCCCCCAGCCCCACGCTGCGCCCCTTCCTCGCGTCCACGCGCGGCTCAGGCGCTGCCAACCGAGAGCGCGGCTCCGCCGGGCAGCCCGCGGCCGTTCTGGGGGTGAAAAACCCCACGAGGAAGAGGCCCCGGCCTAGCTTGGCCTACGTGCGGCCCGACCCACGCTGGCACCGCGGCCTGGCTGCCCGCCTGCCCCACGGCCCACCACGAAGGCTTGCGCGGAGCTGGGCACCTGCACGGGGCTGGGGGGCAGCGTGGGGTTGGGGGTCTGCGTGGGGTTAGGGGCCTGCATGCAGCTAGGGGCCTGCGTGGGCTTGGGGCCAGCCCCGCGCCGAGCTTTGTGGCCCAGGACCCCGGCCCTGAGAGGAGCCCGCTCCCCGGGGTGAGGGGTCGGTGTGCCTTGGCGGGCGGCCTTCGCAGGAATGCTAAAAATGTGCTAATTGTGCCCTGCCGTGCCTCAAGGATTAGGGGTAGCCGCCTTTTAGGAAATAGGAGCGTGGCTCGATCGATAGTGAAGGGTTTCGCCCCGCTTCCCCCCGGCCCTTGGGTTCGGTGCAGCAATGCGGAGGATCCCGGCGTCGCCTTGCGCGCTGGGATCTGAAGTTGGAACAAAAAGGTCCCCATGGAAACCGGGAGTCATCTATCAGTACCGCGTTCGGTACGCCATGAGAAAGGGGCTTTTGTCCCGCCGGTATTTACTACTGCTTAATTTCTTTTTTTTTCCTTTTTTTTTTTACATTCCTCAGCCAAGTTCTTCCATGTTTTTGGGGAGAGTTTTGCTGTGCCGCCCGGCCTCTCCCCATGCGCGTGTGCGTGAGGCCTAAAACAAAGCGACCATGTCAAAGTGCTCCTCGGCGAGATGGGAGGGCTCCCGGCAGGCAGGAGGGTTCTGAGATCCCATCATTATTTCTTCCAGAAGCAGTGGAAACGCTTTCATCGCTCTTTGCAAACTTTTGTGCCGTGGTATCTCCGATGTCAATCTGCCCGACTCCTGGTTTGGAGCTGCGGGGATGTGCGGTGTAACAGTGAATTCCAAATTCAGATTTTCTCCTCTTTACCAAAGTACTTTTCTGAAGCCCTGAGCTGAGAGTGGTGAAACAGAGCAAAGCGCTCAACATCGGCGTTGGTAATTTAGTATGGGGTGTGTGAATGTGTTATTGATGCCCCTGCGGAAATAGAGCAGTGCTTTAACACGGTCATGAAAATTAAAATGTCCCAGAAACTCGTGTGTGCACAATGGCATGGACAGCACTCCCCGAGAAAGGATGTTGCATGTCTAACTGTAAAACAGAACTTGTAGAAAGAAGCGCTAAGCATGTCATAGCACCAGATAACTTCCTTACAACAGGAAGGAACCATTCGCTTTGATAATTTCCATTATTTAATGCGCATAGTTACCATTATTCAAATGTTGTGTAAAGAATTATGTGCAAGTGTAGCGGCTTTAGCTCAACACGTGGTGCAAATGGAGCATCTCTTTTCTGCCGGTGGAGAAATAAATCAGTCTTTCAACAAATGGAGACTGAAGATGGTGAAATAAGTCTACATGAAGTGTTACGCAGATAAGATTAAATGGTATTTTTACATCCTCCTGCTGACCTTTGGCTTGTATTTGTGTGTCTTGGGGTCTGCACATCCAGCTGTTGCTTTAAAAAAAAAAAATAATAGTCAAAAGAAAAAAGTGCTGGAACATTTCTTAGTATTTTAAAGGGCTTTGTCTAGCTACGGCATCCGTCTGCCATGTGAGCTGAGCAGAAAGTGTGGCACTTTGCTGATGGTCTTTTCAAATGCACATGATTTATAGCTCATAGGGTGGTGCTTGTAAAGCACCCTGCTTGCTGGGGTGAGGTTTGTTCCAGGTTAGGACTCACTGAGGTGCATTTCCCATATAGGAGCGGAGAGAAGATTTTCCTAACGCCCTCCAAATGTATTGTGAGATGACACAGCTCACTTTTTTTTCTTCTCCAGACATGCAGAAATTTGGATTCTTTTTCTATAATTGAATCATGTGCATGCATACACGCTGAGAAGATATTTCTGCTTCCTTCGCTGCACTTCTTGGTGCTGCAGATAAACCTGATGCATCTCATTTGGTTACTGATTCATTCAGCCCCCAGCAGCCATGGCCGGGGATCGCCTTGCGCTGTCTCCTGCACTTCTGCTTCCTTCAAGAGTCAGAACTATTTTCCGACCTTCTTCATGCAAAGAAAAGCTCGGTGAGTTGCACAGAGCTCTCTGGAGGCAGCAAGGGGAAGAAATGACAACCAGAAGCAAGCCAGAGGGAAACAGAAAATCAGTTCTCCTAACTAACTGCTGAAAGATGGGTAGGGATGGATGGGGAGATTTCTGACAGATTAATAACAACTGGCTGATTTCTGAAAACTCTGGATATCTGAAAGCCTTAAGAAGGTATTCTGCTGGAGTTGCAAAGTGACAGAAAGAAGTCAGTACCCAAAATGGTGTTGCAGCCACATCTGGATTCTGCTTCGGGTGTGTAATGTTTTAACTTTCCAAAAGAGAACGTTGCGCATCTCAGGGTCATCTCAAAGAGAAACCAAAGATGCAGAGGGGTACATCCAAGAAAAGCGCTTTAATCACTCAGCACAGAGTCACTCTCCCGGTCCCACCTGGAGCAGAACTTTCTCTGCAGTTCCCCCCCCCAGCTGTGGTACATTTCTGCAGGACTGGGCTTCCTCAGGGACTGGGCTTCGTTTCGCCCTCTGCCCACCTTGGGGTGCCCATGTACCTGGCGGCCACATGCCCTGCACTGCTGCCTTGTCTCTGTTTTACCACATTCTGCTGAAAAATACGTAGAACAGAAATTATTTTCCTCTCGCGAGGACAGAATAAATAGAAATACTTTCAGATAATGACGCCGTTCTTTTCCTCAGTGTCACTGAAAAATCTAACTCGATTTTGTTTTCTGAATCATTCCTCTGCATTTGCACTTCTCTGTTAAAAAGCAACTGAGAACAAACCAAGAACAAAAGTGGAGAGCGTTTTTTTACAAAGGATTTCACCCTTCTGTCATTTTCTTACTAACACAGATCTGAAACTGACATCCACCTCTAAGTTTCCATTTTTTTTTTTTTTGCTTCATTTGAGCAACTTTAGTATAGAAAAATAAGAGATGGATAAACTTCATTTCTCTGCATTTTTCATGTGTGAGATACACTTACGAAATCACAAAATCCTCTCCTAAATGAGAGCAATCTACACCTAAAATGAGAAATTATTTGTGTTTAGAAGCAAACCGCAGTGGCATGGAGTTTGTGTCTATTTTATTTTCCTTTTGCAGGATTGATTGCTGTAATGAATCATGGAACGTTGGCTGTGTATCTGATGTGCTGTAAGGGATCGCCGCATGCTGAGTCAGTTAAAGAGCTCTTTGACAATTTATTATAGACACGTTTATTAAAACAAAATGCAAAGTTAAAGAGCAAACGCTCTGTCTCCTATTTACTTTTGTAGTTCAGTGGATACGTAAAAGTGCTGGATTCTGCATTCAGCTTTCAGCAGGCTGAAATTCACCTTCTGTGCAGCGATTCCATGTGATTGCTATAGGTTTCGATTCTGTGACTTTCTTCCACTTTCACTGACATCGGGGAATTTAAAAAGTTCAAGAAACTCACCCTTTCACAGCACTGAGTTCTCTGTGCATTCCTTCCAGGTGGGTAAAGTCCTATTATCTGGAGATGAGTGCTCTAACTGGCCCTGACATCTGGATATAAGTCATCTAACTGACAGTGCAGCCACGTGCATGAGTAAATGACCCGTGTTGTGCCCACAGGATAGGGCCCCACGCAATACAGAAATGCTGTGCTGAAAATGCTTCCCATATTAACTATCTCAGTAATAGCTTTTGAATTTTTTTTCATGTCAAAATCCATTGTTTCGAGATGGAGTTTTCAACACGTAGCCAATGTGGCAACGTGTTTTCTCCTTCAGGTTCTTACTAGATAGACTTAGTCCTGTTGGATGCATACATCTTCAGGCACACTGTGCATCCTGCTGCCGTGTTGGTAAGGTGGTGGGTTATCCATTCCCGAACTCTTTTATTGAACATTCTGGTTTGAGACTGGCTTTTCTCATCAGATGGTGTTTGCTGTGTTACAGCTGCTCTCCTTCCACTCCAAATGGGCATATTCCTCCCAGACAGGTTCCCCATTTTGCAGAATATTACCGATAATTTGATTATGGGGACCCACAACATCATTTTATGTCACGCATATATCCCCAAATATTCATCACAAAGCACAGTTCTCTATTTTGTAACAGTGCACAACTTCTCCTCCTGGGAGTTGCCTCAGAGGCGTTGTTCCCCCGCAGCTGGCAATCAGAACGCGTTGTGAGATTTCATGTCAATGTCAAGAACCGACAGTGGCATTAGAGCTGGAAAGCATTCCCCACGATGAGCCCCGTTCCTCAGCACGTGCCCAGGCCCTCACCGCTGTGTGCAAAGCTTCTGAAGGCTCCATAAATTTGCAATCCATGAGAGCTCTCCACCAAAACGAGTTACAAGGGCTGCGCTGTGGCTGCGATCTGGCAGACGCCTGATCCACGCGCGGGTGCCTTCCAGGTGTGGCTCAGCCCAGTGTGTGTGTTGCAGCCTTCAGCCCCAGCACAGAACTTGGTGCACGCGCTCGCCTCCTCCCTCGGGTCAGTGGAGCAGAATGGCGCTTGTTTAAACGTCTGCACAGTGCATAAACTTCAAGTCATTTCTAGATGAGACGTGGATTTCCAAAATACACTTCCTTTGCACCCCCTGACACTTTAGAAATGAGTCAATAAATTACTGTTTCACTGCAGGTTACACTTAAAATTAATTCTTTTTTGAGCCGTTACTCTGTTACTGTAGGATGTGCTACAGTATCGGCTACCTTTTTCTCTGCTACCCCAATGTGAGTTGTAAGGACCACGAGTTGTCCTTCTGTTCCTGCTACGCCACATGGTCCCAGCATCGCTCTCTACCCAAAAGCCCACTCTCTGGTAAGAGCAGCCCGTTCCCCTTCCCTGGGCTGGGCACACTGCTGTGGTTCTAGCAGCAGCTTCTGGCGGACGGCTGCTACAAAGGGGCAGAGGTACAGAGAGTGGCACAGGTGAGGCCATCGGCAGGACTTGAGGAGCACAACAGCAGATGTCTGCAACAGAAAGCAGTGTCTGTGGCCATCGCATTCTGACTCCTGCCAGTCGGGCTGGGCAGAGAGCATGGAGTGGGGGGAAGGAGCCCGAGCACAAGGAAGAGCACGGTCAGGCTGAGCATGGCAGGACAAGGGGCTTTCCTGGAGGAACGGAGCGCGCAGATTCTGAAAATGAGTCTGAGATTGGAGTCCAGATGATTCTGGCAATGAGTCTGAGAGTGGAGTTTGCATCAGGAAAATCTGAGATGGTCACTTTGGGGAAAAACAGAAAAATAAACAAGCCATTCTAGGAGGGAAGCTCTTCTCTTTATGAGAATGCAGTGACAGAGTGTGGGTGAGGAGGGAGCTGGGATCCCCCTGCGAGGAGCTCCAGCAGCAGCGTTCCCCCCCAGCAGCCGGCATAGCTCTGCCCCCAAGCTGCAAACAGCCGAAATACATCGCTGGAAACGAAAAGGAAAGTATCCCCTAACCCTGCGTGACATTAAATAGCAGGGGGAGAGGGTGAAGACGTCGGGCTGAAGCCAGGGGCTGCCACGCGTCCCCAGCCAGAGCGCGGGCACCGCACGACGCGAGTACGGGCGATGAGTTTGCAGCGTCTCAGCAGCGCACGGCCGGACCGCGATGCGGCACTCAGCACACAGAGATCGCTGCAGCACTGCACGTGCAGCACAGACACTGCCTCTGTGCACTGCGCTGCTCCTCTGCCCTCCCACCACCCCAATTCCTGCTTGCCAAACCCAGCCCTTTTACTGGGCATCAGCCGCGGGAAGTCAGCCCCCTTCCCACGTTTGCACGAGCTTTTCCTCCCGCTGTGTAAACGAAACTATTTCTTTTGAAAGCAGTGATTCTGCGGTGTGATTTCGTTGACACAAATAGCACCGAGCCCATGGAATTGATGCGGATAGAGGGCAGCTTTTCATATTAATTACACCTCTCAGGACACCACCCTTTGTTAATGGTTAAGAAGAGTTTGCTGCGCATCTAATCGCATCCAATTGCTTTCTGGTTAAGCACGAGCCATGTGCAACTGGTTGAGGCAAATTTGCAGTTTACATTTCGGAGTTGTCGGCTTTGCGGGAATAAGTGAAAACATTCAAGTTCTGGTGGTTCAGCCCTGGAAACAGACGCTTGGCATCGTCCCTTTCAGCACATTCCCTACGGATGTTTGCAAGGAGACATGATAAAATTACAGCCAATGGGTAGGAATTTCCAGAGGCTGAGAATTTACACTAAATTGGGTTAATAAAGAAGTGATCTATTTTGCAGGTACTGCTCTTACGTGCGCCCTTCAGCTAACAAAGACAGAGAAATTATGCTTTATTTTCCTTAGCTTTTCATGGGAAGTGTGGACATGTTGCACAAGCACCTGGTGCACGCAGGTGGCTTTGGTTATGTGGGTCACCTTATGAGCACACACCCATCTTTGCAGGATGAGCCTTTAGAATTATAAATCAACCAAAGATCTCAATAGGTACAACCATCCCTGTTCAATTAACTCCCACAAAACGCGGCATTCGGGAACAAAAATGCCTTCGTGCCATGAAAAATAGAGGGAGATTTGTTGGCTTCTGCCTCCTGCAGGACCGAGCTGGGGAAAGTGAGGGTGCTGCTGCTCTATGGCTCGATCTGAACCCATTCCCACACCCACTTCATCATCACAGCCACGACGGATGGTCACCAAATACTGAGTCTGCCATCGGAAGCTGTCACAAACGTTTTTCCCCCATAGAACCATCGGATCATACAGAAGAGGTTTCAAGACAAAAAACCAACAGGAGAACTAAGGTTTGGCATGAAATCTAGCAAAACGCATTGACGCCTGATTTTGTACAGCCTCACGGTGCATTAATTGAAAAAAAAAAAAAAAGGGAAAAAACCAGAGAAGTGACCGAGATAGGATGCAGTGCCTTGGGGTGCCCTGCGCTATGGCAGAGGTGCATGACCCGGGTCCCCATGGTGTGAGGTGGGACATGGGGACACGGCTGCTTTCCTCGGGGCTTTGTTTTCCGCAGACTCCGACGTTTCGTATTATGAAGGACCCATGGCTTATGAGGACATTCTATTTATCCAACCCTTCTTTTTTGATGGAAATGCCCGAATTTTCTTGGAAACAGGGATTTTATTGTGGATTCCCGGTGCCCCTTGGAGAGGCTTATTTTTCCGGACAATGCTTTTCCTCAGTGTCAGTACCCTTTTGATTTCCCAATGGTCACAGGCTCTCAAGGTCGTGCAAAGTGCATCCTTTTGTTAGAATAGATCCAGAATTTTGTATAAAAAAAGCAGCAAAAAGATCTCTCCTCGGGGCTTCCTGGTGTATCTTCCTGCCACAAACCGCACTGGCAGATTTCGGACATCAAAACTCACAAATTGGGAAGACAAAAGTTTAAAGGCGAAGCACAGGAGTGCACCCAGGATGCGTATATGGGTTTAATTTGCCACGTGTTCCCACGTAGAGCTGAAACGTGGCTCCTGCAGTGGGATTTTCTGTGCTCATGTGCCTCAGGGCTCCGGAGGCGGCCGTGGGCTCGGGGTGGCACCACGGAACCGCGTGTTTTCCCTGCGCACGTTTCTAGGAGCAGACGTGATTGGAAGAAAAATTCACGTCCGCGTTTTGCATCGGTTCCCAGGCACGGCTCCGCCACGGGGCTGTGTGAGGTCAGTGCTGCTTTTTCTCTCCACTAATTTCAAGTGAAATCAGAAAAAGTCTTGGAAAAAAAACCTCAACAGCAAGAATTTTTTTCATTTTATTTTGTATTACAGTATGTGACATAATAGATTCAGAGACCCTCACGTGGGGATCACTGTCATTTTTCACATTTAATTTTTATATATTTTTTATTTTGCTACTTTCCCACATTTTGCAGTCCTCATTGGAAGAAGAGCTGCTTACTTCAGCCACATCTTTGCTTCATTAAGAATTGAAGATCAGTTCTCTTTTTTGTTTCTTTGGTCAGTTTTTCTTTTTTCTTTTTGTTTTTTTTTTCCTTTTTCTTTTTCCATTTCATTTTCTTCTTTTTTCTTTTTTTTCTTCTTTTTCTTCCTTTTCTTCTTTTTTCTTTTTCCCTTTCTTTTTCCCTTTCTCTTTCTCTTTCTCTTTCTCTTTCTCTTTCTCTTTCTCTTTCTCTTTCTCTTTCTCTTTCTCTTTCTCTTTCTCTTTCTCTTTTTATTTTCTTTTTCTTTTTCCTTTTCTCTTTTTCCATTTCTTCTTCTTTTTCTTTTTCCTTTTCTTTTCCTTTTTCCTTTCCTTTTCTTTCTTTCTTTTTTTTTAATTTTTATTTTCTCTTTTTACTTTTATTTTCCTTCTTTTTATTTTTATTTTTATTTTTATTTTATTTTTATTTTTATTTTTATCTTATTTTTATTTTTATTTTTATTTTTATTTTTATTTTTATTTCTATTTCTATTTTTATCTTCTTTTTATTTTTATTCTTATTTTCCTTTTTATTCTCTTTTTGTTTTTCCTTTTCTTTTTCTTTTTTCTTCTTTCTTTTTCCTTTTCTCTCTCTCTCATTTCTTCTCTTTCTCCTTTCCTTTTTCTTTTTTCCTTTTTTTCTTTTTGCCTGAAACATTTTCAGGTCAGAGCAGAGCTGATTCTCTAATTAAGCCCTTGCAGGCTGCTACTTTCTAGCAACAACAGAGTTCAGAGGCAACAAATTCACTAAATCCTCCAGCTCTGACAAATCAGAGCTCTTTTCCCATCTGCTCCCATTTGCCAGAATCACTGTTTAAATCTCCCTCTCTGATTCCCACAGAGCAGGAGAAAGGATTTTCTTTACCCCGGAGTTACTTAATTTGTGAGGAGATGATGAATCCTTAAAAGATTCTATTTCACATCATTTCTTTATGGAGAATATGGAATTTTCTTAGAAACCAAAAGATTCCTTTTCAGTTTGGATCTTGTATTGAGCCTTTGGATGATGCAAGACATCGGCATAAACAGCCACACAAAGGAAACTGGGATTTTATTGTGCATTCCTGGTGCCCCTTGAAGAGCTTATTTTTGTGGACAATGGTTTTCCTCCGTGTCACCACCCTTTTGATTTCCCAGTGGTCACAGGGTTCCAGGGTCGTGAAAAGTGCATCCTTTTGTTCCTCCCAGCCTAAAATTCTGTATAAAAAGCGGTGAAAGGACCCTAAAGTTGGTTAAGGCACAGAGGGTATTTTGTGCAGCAGAGCTCAGGTTGTGTGCTTTGTTAAAATACAGCGGAGGTTAAAGTTTGGGGGAGAAGATATTGTTAAACACATTGTTAAAACATCCAGACATCAACAAATATCTGCTCATAAAAGCAGAGAATTAATCCTGGAACATCTCTTAGCACCAAAACAATTAAGGATCACCAAACAACAGCAGCAAAAAACAAAAACAAAACAAAACAACAAAAAAAAACCCAAAAAAAATTACTTTAATATCCAGTTATAATTTCATTTTTAAAATTAATTTTCCAGTGTCTTTTAAAAAGGGTTTTATTATGTGTTTGTAATTTTGTTGAGAAAAATCAACAAATCTTCTTTTCTTCAAGTTAAATCCAGGTTTTAAAGGACTCTGAAAAACGCTGATGAAAACTGAATTTCTGTTCGAATTCTTACAAGCCCAACTTTGGAATTTTTCAAGAAACAAACATTCACATTTGTTATATTTGAGTCTTATTTTATTAAAATAAAATTATTATGCTAAATATTGTTGTGTTTAATACTTTAGGCTTTAATATTCCTGCAGCATGATTCCATCATTGCTCAGTTTGTATATATATCTCCTGTACAAGATAACACTTAGGAGAATCATAGAGTCATTAAGGGTGGAGAAGACCACTAAGATCCCTAAGTCCAACCCCATTCCACCCCACCGTGCCCATCACCACGTCCCTCAGTGCCACGTCCCCACGGTTCTGGAACACCCCCAGGGATGGTGACCGCTCCCTGTGCAGCCTGTCCCAGTGCAGCACCACTTTTAGAGAAGAAGTTTTTCCTAATATCCAACCTGAACCTCCCCTGGCACAAGGTGAGGCTATTCCCTCTCATCAAGAAGACAGCCCAGTGTCCAATGGTTTCCTACCTGCACCTTTAGGTGTACTGGGGGGGAGGAGAGTCACGCAGGGATGGCTGAGACACCTGCATCATTTATTGCTGCTGAGCACTGAAGCCTGTGGCGCAGCACCAGAGACCTCTGTGCTTTTGGAGTAAGGTTTATCGCATCATTTAAAGATAGAAAATGAGGTATTTCCCAAAGTGAAATGTTATATTAGAAGTGTGTTATCTCTGAGTAAATGTTGGATTTCCGTGTAGTTTCCCATTAAAAAAAAAAAAAAAAAAAAAAAAAGATTGTGCACAGCTTGAGACTGACTGATTCAGAAACGTTTTGTGGCACTCGGCAGCAGACTGCCCAAAGCTCTTATTCTCTGTTTTTAGCCAGATTCCCACGTGGCAGAGGCATGTGTGATGTGTGTGTGCGTCAGAATAAAGACATTCTGCTTATGAAAGATGAGAACTGGATGCATTTCCCAGCAGAAATACTGCTGCTTGTAAACCAGTGGGGTTTTGTATGGGGATGCTTACCACAGCCCTTAAACCTGCCCTGGAAAATTAGGCAGAGTACTTTTGAAGACATCTCATGCCGCCCTGTGTTCCCATACTCAGTCCCATATTCTCAAGGTGTAATGCTGATGTTCCCAAGACCAACAGGAGGGCACCTGGGAACACAAGGAGTAACCGTGAAGCATCCCATGCCCAAAAGATGTCTTGGTTCTTATTGTTCTGATTTCTCGTTACGCTGGAAATTGAAGCTGTTTCTAATTTACCAGCACTAAGTGAAACCTGTCTTTCTCTCAGCCATTGGGATGCTGAAATATTGGCTGCATCCAACACCAGAATGGTGAGTTAGCACTGGACCAGCAGCATCCATTAACTACGGTTAATTTCTGTTTTGTTCAGTGCTCTAAGCTAAGACAATGAAAGAAGCTGAGCTGGGAAGCTGATCCCAGCATAGAAATGGAGGTTTGGCTCCATCGATGTGAGCTGGAGGTCCTGCACTCCAGCAAGGTGTCAGTGTCACCCTTCGCTGGGTGAACATCGAGGCTGAAACACCAAATAACATCAAAAACATCAAACATTTCCGTGACAATATATACGGACAGGATCAAACAACATCCTACAAAGAAAGGCACATATAAAATACATTTTAATCAATATAATTCTAAACATTACTTCTCTAATTTCATAGTTAAAGCTTCATATTACACAAACTAATGTCCTTTACTATGTATCTCAGCTCCTCCCAAGTCTGATTGCAGAGGGTCGGGTTGGGATGCTTTCCAAATCCAAGCTCCTCCTTCAAATCATTTCCAGTTAAAATAACATGTGGCTTTTTGGACAAACAGATATCTGACTCTTAATGTAACTTCTGATAGGAAGTGGTAAATTAAGTCCATTAAAAAGAGGGAAAATAATGTAACTAATGAAACATTAATTAGCAGCAGCAATTGTCACGGTGAGATGTTTTTGCATTGCATTTAATTATTTTACAATATCACCCCAAACAAGTTTGCGTTTTGTTTCTGCTGGTGCAGAATCTGTTCTCATGTTTCAGAGTTCCCTCCCTCTCACCAAAAGGAGATTCGAGGACTCAGAAACCCTGGCGTGTTACCCGGGATGGATTCACGCCATGTGCCACCCAAAGCTGCCCGAGATACTGGCAGTGGGACGAGCAATCCTTGTTAATTGCACCGAGAGCTTTGATTTCCCCTTCTTTTCTTGGCAATAACTCTCAGTGCATCACTTCATAGCCCCAAACCTGGGAAGGTTCTTGCAGGATGCTCAGAGCCAGGCCATGCAGGAAAGTCACTCCGTACGCTCCATACATTCTGTACACTACATTTCTCAGGAAATTTAGCTGCAATCTTCTGTTCTATGTGGGCATTCCCAGCACCTCCAGCACTGTCATGCCTGAGCACCTTCCTGTAGCACACTGTAGCACATGGCTGTTAATCTCCAGTGTGCTTCGTGGTACATGTAGAGACTGCAATGGGGAAGAGTTAATAGAAGAAAAATGGAAGCAATTGGAAATTTATCTGCACCTTCGTGCAGTGCCATACTCCCCCTCCTCCTCCTCCTGCTCTGTGATTTTGTCTGTGGTTTTGGAGTTCATTGCAGGTTTAAGCACAAAGGGCAGCGTCACATTTAGTGGCAGACTTGCTTCATGAGGATTCATTTTTTAATGCCTGTGAATGTCCCAGTGTCTGCATGCGTGGCAGGGATGTGACAACCTCCGTGTGCTCTGCTCTCCTGAAGGACATGTCCAGCTGCACTGGTGTGTTCAGGAGCCACCAGGACATCAGGGTTTCCAAGATCACAGAATAACAGAATCATTAAGGTTGGCAAAGACCACTAAGAACATCTAGTCCAACCATTGACCCATCCCCACAACGTCCCTAACCACGTCCCTAAAAGAAGATGGGACCAAAGTTGGAGCTGTGCTCTTCGCATGGGACCTGTTTGCTGACCGAGTCCCTGCTGCCACCACCCCACTGTCTTCCTTTGCTCTGCCATCAGGAAGCAGAGCTCTTGCACTCCTCCAACTGTAACAGGAGTATTTATTTCAGCGTGTGTTCAGACATCGCGGGCTGTTTGCAAATACTCACTTCCAGAGCCAGGAAGGGCAGTGAAGGTATTGCTCCTCCAGTTCATCATCTCAGCCCTCTGCCAGAGAGTACTGACCTCATCGATCTACAGATAGAGCAACTTGATTGCACACTCCTCATTAAGAAAAGTCATTTAATTAGGTAACATACATAGACATGTTCAGTTAATCCATTTCAAGTGAAAGCTGGGGAGATAAAGGGGTCAGTTCAGCTCAAGGGAACCCCGTAATACTGAATTTGTTTTTATTTGAGTAGATTGTGTATCAAATATTTTCTGGCTGACTCATGTTTCTAAAGAGGAGTGTTTCTAGTGGAGAATGAGGAATATCCCAGACAAGCAGCCCAAAAGTGGCTGTCTTTCTCTCCAGCAAGAGCCTCGTGTTGTTGGAGCTGGGAAGCATTGCTGCCAATTGTGAAAACAGGTGACTGAACGTCATGCAGTAAGAGGTTTGCATTCCCACCACCCGCCTGTTTGCAGTTGGATTGCTTGTCCTATGTGGTTGTGTTCCTTCTGGGAAAGTTTCCCTCAGTTCAGTGCAGTAACTTTGATGCCAGCATCCCACTGGATCCCGCTGCAGCTCACACCGCTTCAGCTGAAGCACTTCTGTGCCACAAAGAGCAGTGCTCCTGTGCTGCTGTCCTGCACAGAGCAGTGCTGTGCGCTCTCCCCATCCGCCCACGACCTCATTTCAGCTTCCAGTGATCAGTTACAAGTCTACAACCATCGTTTTGTATGGATGGGATTTTTGTTCCATCGCTGGAAAACCTGTCCAACAAAACAAACCACTGCGTTCAGTGCCAAAATACTGACAGATGCTTTAAAATACAGTTGCTTAGCTCTGTGCCTGGAGACGTTTGGCAAACAGAATTTTTAGGAAAAGAGAAAATGTGGAGATTGAGAAAGTACAAGAGGAGGATGAAGAAATGAAGGTTAAGAGAGAGATAAATACACCCACCTGAGTGCTCCTCTCTTCTTTCATTATGTCTGGGTCAAACTTATGTAGATCACAAAGAGTCAGTGGTTGTCTGAGAGGTCTGGACCCTCCCTGTTCCTTCTGTCCTTGCCGTTAGCTGGGAAGAGGAGACCCGCAGACACGGGGCTGATCTGATACCCCCGTTCTCACAGGGCGACGGTGGGATCGTCCATCACAACAGCATCCCACAAACACCACCACAGAGCCATGGAAGATCCAGTGGCTCCTGCCGCAGCAGTGGGGCCACCACATTGCTCTTTCCAGACACACTCGGTGCTACTCTTGGGTCGGTCATCCCCAGCTTTGGCTTATCTAAATAGATCTCTGTTTCTCGGAGCAGTTATGCAGCTGGGTCCTACCACTGCCCTACCCAAGCCTCAGGAAACAATGACTTCCTCTGAGCCCAGGCTGCAGCAGGAAACCATGAGCTTCTCCTTCCCTGCTCTCCTGTCCCCCTTAGATACCAGTTCAGCTCAGAGGTACTGCACACAGATGGTAAGAAAGCCCATTGTCAGGGCAAGCCTGCGAGGACCAGCTCCAGTCCCAGGGATGAAGACAGTGAGCAAAGGAGCTCCAGTTCCATTGGCTCAGTGAGCTGAGCTGGCTGACCTCAGCCTCAAGCAACGGCTCTGAGCAAGGGGTGCAAGGAGTTCAGCTGACGGTGGAGGCTGGAAAGCAGAAGCACTCCTCTTCCCTACACAATGCACGGAACGCCTCCTCAGCACACGTGAAAATCCAAGCCTTCAGTGTTTAATTCAGTGCAAGTGTGCTGTTTGGTGTTTGCTTGTTTATTTGCTGTGCTGGAAGTCATCCCACTTTGATCGTGAAATAAAGGCATCACGGCTAGTTGTATTCGTAGGTTATCCAGTTCTGAAAAGAAGCTTGTCCCATAACATTTTGTCGATACATTTCACCCCATGCTGTTATTCTTATAGAGCTTTATTGTAAACTCAGATAAAATCTGTTATTTTCTGTTTTTAACGGTGAGTGTGCTGGGTTTCATCCCCTCAGCTCAGCAGTTATGGTGCTATGAGATGTGCCTGAACAAATGACCCCGAGTAAATGAGGTACTTCGCATTTGCCACTCCTATGGGCTGTGATTCGTGTCCTGATGCTGGTTTTAGGGATATGCACTTGGAGATGCCATCCAAGTTCCTACAGAAATGTGTATCTCTGGGAAAACTTACACGATTCTGCACAACTGCGTTTCTGCTCAGTTTGTGTGCCAGGAGAGGACTACAACCAGAATATCTGGGGTCTGGTAGATCAGGATTAAAGGGCATTGCCAGGGCTACCAGAGGCAGTGCACGCTGCCCACCAGCATCCTGCCTATGTGTGGCTCTTCAGCAATTCACCATAGAATCACGGAGTCGTAGAACCATCGGAGCTGGTCACCCAGTCCCACTCCCTGCCCTGCATAGGGACACCTGCAGCTTTGAAGAAGTGAGCTTAGAGCAAGCACAGCTCTCACAGTGCTCGGTCCATAGGTGTAAACATTTTCAACACAGGTCCTGCACGTTTACTTTGTTTACAAGCTAAGTTTTGCTTGATGCCAGAATGAAACAGACGTCTGATTTAAAAGCACGTGGTTCTCAAATGTCCCCTCCACAAACTATCAGCAAACCAACAGCTCCGATATCGCGCTGACAGCTCAAACACAGCTGAGCTCCTGCCTGCTGTGGAGCCATGTGACATCGCCATCCCCTCCCTGATATGGGACAAACCCCGCGGTGTGTGCTCCCCACTGCAGCCGCAAATGAGAGCTGCTAAAGGAAGGGATTCCAAGATTGAAGTCTTTTTGCAATAAAAGTAATCAGCATTCAGATTAAAGTGTAAGCATGTTGTTCTAACCTTTTGTTTTCGTTTGGTAGGAAACAAACCCCAGGAAGGGAGAGAAAACACCAGGAGGAGATATTTTCTCCTAATTTCAATGCGCCACTCAATTTGAATCATTGGTGTTTGAAAAATTGGTTTTAGAGAGAGTAAAGCAGGGGGTGGGATCTGCAGCATGGCAATTACATCAATTCTAGAAGAGAGGGAGAAAAAAAAAAGGATCAAAAGGAACAAATGGTTTCCCAAACTCTTTGTTTGGAAGAGGAAGCTAAGTGAGTAGGTGCAAAGATAAACATTTCAGAGGAGGAAACAGAAGGGGATTCTGCCCGCTGCGGAGCTGGTGATGTGGAGGTTGGAGCTGAAGGAAGCTGAAAGGAAACAGAGGGGCATTGTGCCCGGAATGCGGGGAATCAGCAGCACTCAGTGCAGCGCTGGCGCAGCTCAAACCCGGACCTTAAAACCTACACGTGGGCTTTGAAAATGCGGAGCAGGAGCGGCTAGCTGCCATTAAGGCAGGGTCAAAGGACACGCTTTGAAAAAGATCTCAGCTTCAAGGCTGAAAAAGGGGTTATATGAAAACTCAGGGAACTTCCGGAGATATAATGAAGAGTTGCTTCAGGCAAGAGAAGGAATTATTAATTTAAATCCAAAGAGAAAATATTTACAACAAGGCTCCGAGTCGAGTTAAAGCAGCGATGTGAGATTGGAAATAAGACTTGCGCCGAAAAGGCAAAAATGTGCCAAAATCAGGAAATAACGAGTGACTGGAAGTTGTTAGGAGGGAACTGAATGTTGAAAAGCTGTTTGGAATAACACGCCTTTAGAAACGGTTGGAAAAACTTGCTGGCACTACCGTTAGGCGATGCACTTGGCGAGCCCGGGGGGGGTTATCTTTTGAAATTATCAGATGGAAGAGCTCCGTTAGGCGCAATTAAAAATAAAGAGTATAAAGCGCGCCGGGAGCTCCGGCGGAACCAGGAGGGAGCAGTGCCGCGGCTGCCCGGCAGGGGGCGCTGTGAGCACGGAGCGGAGCGGGAGCGCGGGGGCAGCGGGGCTGGCAGGCGGTGGGCAGCGCGCCAGGATTTTGCGGGACTTTATTTGCGGAAGAAAGGATTTAGCAAATGTTCATTTGTCTTTTTAAAGAGGTCTCTGTAACAGCTTAGGTTTTGTATAAAAAAAAAAAGGAAGAGAAAGATGAAAAAGAGAAAGAAAGAAAAGGAGAAAAAGAGAAAGGAAAATGAGAAAAGGAGAAAAGAAAAAAGTAAAGTAAAGTAAAGTAAAGTAAAGAACAGAAAAGTAAGGAACAGAAAAGTAAAGTAAAGAAAAAAGAAAAGAAGAGAAAAGTAAAGAAAAGAAAAGAGAAAAGAAAAGAGAAAAGAAAAGAGAAAAGAGAAAAGAAAAGAAAAGAAAAGAAAAGAAAAGAAAAGAAAAGAAAAGAAAAGAAAAGAAAAGAAAAGAAAAGAAAAGAAAAGAAAAGAGAAAAAAGAAAACGAGAAAGAAAATGGAAAAGGAAAAAGAAAAAGAAGAAAAAGGAAAAACAAAAAAAGATAAAAAGAAAAAAGGAAAAGGGAAAGGAAAAGGGAAAAAGGAGAGGAGAGGAAGAGGAAGAGGAAGAGGAAGAGGAAGAGGCAAGGGAGAAAGAAGGAGAAAGAGAAAGAAAAAATAAGAAAGATGAAAAGAAAAAGAAGAAAAAGAAGAAGAAGAAGAAGAAGAAGAAGGAAAAGGAAAAGGAAAAAGAAAAGGAAGAGGAAGAGGAAGAGGCAAGGGAAAAGAAAGAAGAAAAAGAAAAAGAAAAAGAAAAAGAAAAAGAAAAAGAAAAAGAAAAAGAAAAAGAAAAAGAAAAAGAAAAAGAAAAAAAGAAAAAGAAAAAGAAAAAGGAAAAAGACAGCATCAGAATCCTGGACTCCAGCGCTGGCCTCATCCATGCTTGGGGTGGAAGTTCAGCTCCCCCGTGCAGGCTCCCAGGGCAGTGAGAAGCTGTGCATCCCCGAATGTGATCATGAAGAGAACACGCGATGCTCTCAGAGGCTCTGGCACTTGTGATGGAGGCAGCCACTTCCTGCTGGTTTCTGCAGGTGCCCCTGGAGCAGGTGCCTCACCCAGCTCGCTGCTCTCTGAGGGCTCACAGCGGCTGCTGGGTGCTCGCTCCTGTACCCTCCCCAAGTTCTGCCCCCGCTCCCCCCGCCCCTGCGCTCGGAGACGTGCTTTAACATCTCCACTTTGAGCCCTGCAACACTTCTTTACACGGGGGGCAAAGAGGAGTGCGATGCATTTAAACATGGCTCAGTTCAAAGGTATTGGCCAGACTTTGCCCGTCAGTCAGATCTGAGAGGAGTGAGTGGATTTTCATGGAGGAATTTCATGGAAATTAAATCTCTACTGGAGTGATCCATTCAGCCCCTAATGCCGCAGCCCAGTTTTGTGTCCTGGATGAATGCCCTGCTGAATAGCTTGGTGGGGATGCAAAAAGCCACCTTAAACTAGGGATTTTTTCCTGCTAAATTGACTTCAAAGTAGTAATTAAACAATAGCTAGCCTAAAAAAAAAAAAAATCAAGTTATAAGAAGCTGTACGACCAAAGTGCCTTATAAGTAGAGGCAGTACTTTGGGGGAGAGGGAGAGGGGAATGAGACGTTCAAACTTGCAGCTGGGAAGAGTTGCATCAAGAGAAAGAAAAACGAGTGCAAATAAAAGGAAAATGAACTGCATAGATTTACAAGCGGTGGGTTTTATTTTTTCCTTTTATTTTTTTTCCAGCGGCACCACAGCCAAATCCAGAGCTGAGCATGTGGCTGCGGGAAGAGAGACTGCAGAAGGGTTTGGGATGCACCAAGTAAAGCAGGCGGGTCAGATGCCAAAGCAGCTTTCTCTGGCCTTTGTCTTGCCCCGTGTTTGAGGTTTGTCTTCTCTGCTGCTCTGCACAGAGCTGAGCTCTGCACAGCTCAGCATTCATCACCCCTTTCATGAAGCAAAGCTGTGGCCGTGAGCATCCTTGCTGCCAATCCTCCCCCCTTCCCAAAGAGATCCAGTCTGGGTGCTGATGATTTAGAAGCATGCTTGACTTGAAGCTAAAACAAATGGAAACAAATCTTCTCCCCGGTTTATGTGGGACTGTAAAACCCTGTAAAATCACCCACCACGCAGACACTCCTTGTCGCAGGCCGTCGCTGCTCCTCCATCAGGGCGCTGGTTCTTGCTGGGCAGTGGTTCCTGTGACACCTGAATTTTATCCTGTGACGAGACAAGGATCTGGAGGCAGCACATCATTGTTTGACAGCTCTTCCTAAGTACTGCAAATGGAAAAGTGCTTTGAGCAACGCTCAGATGCTTCCACGCTGTTGGCCGCGTGCTTAATGGCAACCCATACAGCCTATGGAGCACTGATATAATTCACTGGAAAGTCCGTAATTTCAGTTCAGAAAACCATAGATGTTGCCATAAAACACAACGGCAGAGCATGTGTGTTGCTTACAGCTTTTCTGTCTAGCCGTTACACATCATTCAGACAGAACATCGCTGAAGTGTGAAGTAATTGAGAGCTGTGCAGGGTGAGTTATATCAGCGAAGCTCGAGGCCAGCAGCATCTGTCACAAGATCTGGCAACAAGTCAGTCACATCCCATGGCTGAGTGACAGATCCTGGAGTGTTGATCACTGATCCTTTCCAAATCATCAGGCTTCTCGCCTTTCTCAAGAGGAGAGCGTGGGGCTCTCGGGATGCTACCTGCTGTGGCCAGGTAGGTTTCCAAGCGACACTGGCCAGATGTGTAGCCCAAACTTGTCCTGTCATACTTGAAAAAACAGCCTGATGAAATGCCCGCCCACCCGGCTGGGAGCATTGAGGGTCCACCCCAGGTCAGGATGCTGATCTGGTTAACTAAGAACTACCCTCCCACTTCCTCCAGTTGATAAAGATGCAGACAACGGTGCAATTGCACTTCCTCTGAGAGTTGGAAGGACATAAATTCTCTGTGGCAAAGGATATTAACTATGCAGGTGCAAGAGTCACCTCCCAGATCCCATACACGGGGTACCTACTGCTTTTGAGAGAGTCTGACCAAAACTGCGGACTGTTCTGCTATTCTAACAGCACACCCTCCAGCAATCTGCCAGTTCTGCTCGTCCAGTGCAGCTCCTCCCAGAGGACAGACCTCAAGGCGCTGCCATACCCACCAGCCCGTGTTTGCAGCTACCCATCAGACAGGGATTCCTAATGTGGTTGTAAAATCATTACCATGTAACATTTGAGAGGCCTGGATAACAAGTTTATCCCAACTAAAAGAACATTCCTTTCAGCCGAAAGCTAACGTCTGCAGCTGTTCCCAACTCCCCACTTCTGAGCTAAGGTAATATGGGGCATCTCACTCCCATCGGACTCCACCTAGAGCCCTCTCTCCATTTCTTCACGCTATTTACCATTTGATTCCTTCTTGGAACTGCAGTAGTTAAAACAATTGTATTTCCTCACGTATTTGGTGGATTTGTTTGTTTGTTTGTTTCTGAAACCATATCTAGGTTGGGTATCTGCAACCACCTGGCAGACAACAGCAGAGCAGAGGAGAGGATGCTGTCTGAGCATTCTGTCACTGGGATGACAGTTAACAAAGATTCTGTCTGGCCAGCCCTGAATCACACTTGTGTTACTACATACTTGCACACCCCTCATCTCCAACACTAACATATTATGAGGTGAACTGTATTTGTTCATCCAGAAAGCTCAGGAATGGCTGCTCTAAGGTATCTTCGTATGGCAGCTGTAAAGATCATATTCTGGACAGCTCCAGCAATTCAAAAAACACTAGAGTGTATTAAATCCGTAGCTGTGAAATCCCTTTCTAGATGGAAAACTGAAGTCTACAGCCTAAAATTTACTTATTTTTAAGGAAGTGCTGATGGTTTTAACAATATATTGAATACAAAATGTTTTCTGTAAGCCACAGATGGCTTGAAACAATAGCTCTGACAATAGCTCCAAGATCCATCCGGTGAACCTCCCTGGTTCAATTCAGAAACTTAAGGATGGTTCTTCAAATTACAGTATTATTAGTTACTTCTGTGTTAGTGTGTCTTCTGCAGAGTTTTTTTTTTAATACTAGAACACCATTGGCTCTCATGTCTTTCACTGTTCATTACATTTATCTTATTGCTAGCCTCAAGTTTGTACGTCCCAGTTACTGACTGGAACCACAAACATCTGTGGCGTATTTAGAACAAGAGTATAGTCTGAATTAACTATATCATAAATCAAAACAAGTATGATTTGTATTAATCCTCTTCAGATGTGTTTTGTTTGTAATGCTCATCTCCTCTTAAGAATCAGCTTGTGAATTCTGTGGCAGCAGGACCAACTCAGTCATTTGTGTAATCCATGCCTCCACCAGACACAGCAGTTAGGGTAAGAAATCTGGTTATTAATGTGTAGATTTCTGTGTATACATCTAAAAATATTTATTTATCTTAAATAAGTACATAACTTAGCAAAATATCAGGATGCTACTACAACACGCTCTGTATGAATACATATTGGCTAAGAATTATTCCAGGGTTAAAACTGAGCTGCTGTTTTATAGTAAAAGCACAGAAGAGATTTGTCTGCCTGTGGTGTTTGGCTGTAGAACTCAAAGTTTGTTGGATACCAGTTCCCTTAGCACAGATCTTTGAAGTTCATATTTGCCTACCAGCTGAGCTGTATGGTCAATATTACTCATCATTTTTGAATTACGTTTTAAGGTCCTTCAATAAAATATTTTTTTTTTTCCTAGTGAGCTACAAGTGATGTTATCTGCAGGACGGCTAGGCAATTCAGCATTCGCTTTTACCACGACATCTTCCATTCATCACCACTTTTCTTGCTTTGCTTTGATTTCTCTCCCAAACCCTCGCAATCATATTTTCTGGATCTGCTAAAGCAACATTGGCAGGCTTGAAATCTTGTCCTGTAAACACATTCCCTTTGCGATAAGGTATAAAGCACTGTCCAAATACAAAGAACATGAGGACTATTTGAGTAAGTAGCAGGGGTTTTGGTGGAGCTTTTGGAAGCCGTGAGCATTGAAGATGCTGAGCATCCCACCTTGTTCTGCTTCAGTTACATCCTGTACATAAAACGAGACTGCAGAACGGGGTAAGATTTGACCTACCACACTTGTTTGGACTACGCTTATATCATGCAGCAGAAATAAAGCTACTCAAGATACATTTTTAAAGGATTCATCCCATTTCTAAAATGACTTTTCTCAAATAGCTCCCTCCGGTACATTCTTTCACAGCTCATGCAATGTTTGGGTTTTGTTTTAATCAGGCACTGCTCAGTAGGAAATAAATGAGGTTTTATTTCTCATCATTTTAAGTATAAAAATAAGCAGCACACTGAAGTCACTGTAAAATGTACTCCACTACAGCTGGGCTATGGAAAATCAAAAAAACCGATCACGTCCTTGATGAAAGATGAATGGTTTCTATCTAAGTCTGAGGTCTGCGATGCAACTGGATTAATGCTGTATCTGTGAACAAATGACAAGCTCTATTTTGTAATTTCAGTCTTTTTAGATTCTTGATTATGACATTTCTTGTTCTCTTGAAATGGAAGAAAGTAAATAATTGAGTCTGTGGGTGATGAGCTTGCCAAACACAAGGCACTAAGAAGTTCTGTAAGCTCCTGTAGTGGTTAATGCCCGCTGGGCTCCTTGCCAACGTGGTCAAAATATTTTAACAGAGTGAGAATCTCCTTATGTTGTCATTTGGCCACTGCGATCGATTGGCCGGTCATAACCTGGCATTAGTAATTAAAAACAAAACCGTAATACTGCTGCACGTGACCGTTATTTGTGGAATTTCTGGCTGTAAAAAATGAGGATGATAAAGCATTAAGGCAGCTGGATATGCAGTTTCTAAAACTCATTAATTCATTTGCCTTGCTGAGCCTCTCAGTAAAACTAAGTATGTCAGAATTCAGTATTCATGTGAGGTACAGCATCCCTAGCGTGCTCTTAAATGCTGCGCTACAAGAGAATAAAGCAACTGGCTATGTTAATTTTAAGTCCCTTTAGAAACAAGGGAAAACAGACTAGTGCTTGGAAAATCAGAAATAACATAGGGCTAAATGCTGCTATCTGATAACCCATACAAAACACAGCCTCTGCCTCCACCATGCACTCCACACCTTTGGTTCTCAGACTTCTACTGAAGCATGAAATCAGCAGGGTCCTCCACAGCAAGCTTTTTCTGCTTAGTGCTGCAGGTGCCGGGGCTATATAGCAGCATGCTGCATAGCATGTATTTCAAGAGGAGCCACATCAAACCGCGATCATAGTTATCTTTGTTGTTGTGCATACGTTTTAAACTTACCCTCCAAAGCCACTTCAGCCAAAGAAGGACACAAATAATGCCAGAGGGAAACAAGAACCATTGCCCTGGAAAGGAAGTACACTCACAAAGTATACTCAGCCAAAAAAATAGAACACCAAGCCAAAACAATTGTCTTTGTGGCCTTATTTTTTTTTTCCACAGCTGATATTCAGTTAACACTCCCTGCAAAATCAAGGAATACTAAAGAGAAAAGAAAGCTTTTTCTCAAGACATGCAGTGCATACGTTCTCTAGAACTGAACGAGGAGACAACTTAAATAATAAAGAATGCAATATAGTAGGAGCAAAATAAGAATTTCTGTAATCATAGAAGCATGTACAATGATGCAAACTAGCAGTACCTCAAATATCTCAACTGTATTTGAGTCTCTCACCACAGCGTAACGCTGATTAGATCTGCACATCAAATACAAGGACTGCTTCATGACAAAAGTGCCATTTTCGCTACTTATTGCTTTTGGGAAGAACAGGCCCAGCTGTGTAAGGCATGTGCACACACACACACTGTGCAGTTAAGCTGCAGCGTACACTCGCTGCTCATCACTGTACATCCCTGTGAAGCGCTCCTAACAGGCCTCCAGACTGCCTGACACGCGGCAGATGGACCAAGCCCGCCTACACCGTGCTCCCGGTGCCTGAGGGGAGCCAGCCCCCGCTCTCCTCTCCGTGTGTGCGCACTGGGTCCCGGCCAGCGGTCACCCAGCGAGAGCGGGCCGAGGGACAGCGACCCCAAAGCGCAGCACCCCAGAGCAAAGCCACCAGCTGCGCGCATGCGCCATCCCTTAGCGCGCTGCCGCAGCGCGGCCTCCCGCCCCCCTCGTCTCTGCGCACGCGCACGCCGCTTGCCGCGCGCCCACGAAGCACTGCGCCTGCGCGGCGCCGCGAGCCGGCCCCCTCAGCTTCCAACGGCCGCCGGTGAGAGCTGCGCACGCGCAGAGCGCTACCGTCACGCCCCCTTCCGTTTCCAGGCACCCTCGGCTCCGGGCCTCGCGGAGGAGCGGGGTGTGGGGGTGCGGTGCGGGGTGGGGGGGGGGAACAGTAGGCGTTCGGCGGTGCGCGTGCGCAGGAAGCCGGCGTGCTCCCGCCGCGCCTCCTCGCGCGCCAATCGGGCACCGCCCCGCAGCGTCGCGGCGTCGCAGCTCGAGCGCGCCGTGCGTGCGTGCGTGCGTCCGTCCGCTCGTGCGTGCGTGCGTGCGTGCGTGCTTGCGCTCGGCGGCGGCGGCGGCGGCGCAGCGTAGCGTCCCCTGCCCCGAATGAAAGGGACGGTCCCGGCGAGCAAGCGGCCGTGAGAGACCGGTGGTGACGGGGGGTGGGGGTGTGCCCGAGCGGCTCCTCTCCCCGCCGCCCCACCCGCCGCACGGGTGAGTGACTGCTGACTGACCGAGGGACTGATTGACTGACTGGGGCACCGACCGAGCGCCCAACGCCTTCTCGCCCCTTACCGCCGCTTTGCTGCGCGCCCCGGGTCACGCACGGCGCCCCCGGTCCCGTTCCTCCGCCCGGGGAGCCCGCCCCAACCGCCCGCCCCACCG
>NC_034416.1:4032518-4066335 GCF_002078875.1 Numida meleagris
GCCCCCGTGTCCGCGGCCCTCTCTCCCCTCAAAACGTACTGAGGAAAACGGGGGATCGCTCCCCCCTCCCGAGCCCCCCCCTCCCGCTGAGACCCCTCCGGGCCCGGGCGAGCCCCGCCGCCCCCAGCTCCGGGCCTTGGCTCGGGAGAGCCGCTGCCCGAAGCGGGGCCGGGCCCCTGCCCCCCCCCTCCCCCGGAGCAATGCCGTTCTCGGATCGCCCCTCTGCCCCGTACGAGCGCGCAAACTTTCCCGGAGCCCGGTCCTGCCGCCTGCAGAGCCTCCCCCTCTCGGCGCATTCTGTGCCGTTCAGAGTTACCTGCTCCGTGCCCATTGTTTGGGCTTCCCGGCGCTGGGCCTGTCTTTCCCCCCTTTCTGGTCCCCCTTTTTTAGGAAGTTACAGGCGTAAGTCCCCATCCTACTTTGTGTAGTGCCCGCACGATGCTGCGGGAGCACGGCTCTGGGCTAAAGCTTTCCGTAGGACGTGAGCCTTTGGGCTCTGTGCACTGCAGACACCCCCAGGAGCTGTCCTGCTGCCTTGCCTCACCCCCTTCTGCAGGACTGTGCCCCCAGAGATGGGCCATCGGCCCTAGAAAGCACTGAAAGTTTCTCGTACGGAGGCTGATATCTCCACTGAGCATCTGGGATGCGCTGCATCAATATGTTCTGTGGCTTCTGAGAGCCCAAATCACTTCATCGTGCCTAATTAATATTTTTTTAAAACCTTCTGTATTTATCTTGGAGATTTTCATTGGGTGTCAGGTGTTTTTTTACATAGAAATTCAAATCCCAAGTGATTTTTTTTTTAACGTTATTTATTAATCGTGTAGGCCACACAGCAAAACAATCTCTGTACAAGAAAGCATAGCATACAGATCGCTGTCCTTTGTTGTGAGTACCAACAGGAGCCTAACTTCTGTAAATGTGCAGCTCCTGAAACGTATTAAGGCAATAAAGAGAGATCAGAACGTAGTTTACTTTCTGTTCTTCGGTGCTGATCGATGTCTCACACACTGAGAACCTCCTCGCTGCCTGTGCTGTTGAACTTGCACTTTCCTTTTATGTTCTAAAATCTGTTGTCTTGAACTCAGGAAAACAATATATGAGCCTGAAGGTGTGTAAAGCTCGCTTATTTAAAGATAAAGTGAAGATGTTGTTAGGGGAAGCATCGTGTTAAATCCCTTGGAGGATATTAAGAAACACGAATGCAAATGAACGAAAAAATTTTTTGAGTGAAAAAATCGCTGAATGAGTTTCTTTTTTGCGATTTTTAGGGTATGCGTAACCTTTCATTTTTATTGTAAGCTCATGGAAAACGTGTCTGTATGTAATGATCTGTGTTTTGCGGTATGTGCCTTGTGTTGATAGAGATAATGCCCAGGCGGTGCTTCCTGGTGCATCACTTTCTGTGAGCCAGCCCATAGAGCTTTCTCTGACAAAGCTGACAAGGAAGGTTTCCGTCCAGACTTTATTTAAATGCTATTCTGAAAGTCTTAGTCATTAGTTATTTTTTTAAACATAGAAAACAAATATGGACGTGTTGCAATGTGAGGTTTTTTTTTTTCCCATGTTCTTATGAAATGCAGCTCGATGCTTGACAAACTGGATTCATCGTTTGGGGGTTTTACTCAGGAGATGAGAGCTAAATGTGGAGGTCCTGCTTTCAGTATTGTTGGCCTACGGTTTAGCTGTGTACCTCGCTCATCCTTTTCAGAAAATGGGTATTTTTAAATGGACAGGATGAGAAGTGCATTTTGGCAGAGAGCAGGGTAATTCCGGGTGTAGTGGGTTTTGGCATTTATAAGAAAGTAAATGTAATTTAGGGAGAGGCCCACAAACAAAATGCTTCTGACAATTTTCCTTATTTGTGTTTTTCTGTAGTTTTTCTGAATGTTGTTAATACCCAGCGATACAGAAAATAGAGATAATGCAGTACTGGAAAGAAAACTTTCAGATAACGCTGTAAAATGCTTTCAGAGCAGTATTGTCCAATGGTGAGAAGAACGTGCGTTTCCTTTCTGGCCTACCTTGGTGCTTTTTAATTTGTTTGTGTTTTGACCACTTTTCAAGCATTAAATTAGGTAGAATCGGATAACGATTTCAAAACACGATTTTTGCAGATTTAGTCATTTTGTTACAACGTCAACATCCGTGCATCATCAAACAAATAACTAGCATTGTTTTAACTTTACTGTGAGCCTTAAAAACGGAACGATCCGTCGTTCTGGAAGTGTTTGCATCTGTCAGGTGGTAGCGGTGCTGCCTGCGTTCCAGCTCCGGAGGCGCGGGGCTGAGGGCAGCTGCCTGCACTCAGCCATGGCACCATCCTTGGGTTTCTTGTTTCTGGGAAGTGACTGTTAATGAATTAAAGATGATGGGAGCCATTTTTTACATTTTTTTTTTGTGTGTTTTATAAATTATTGGCATGTTTCTAAAACGTGGCTTTGCTAGTGAAGGATGCTTGTTGTATGTAGGGGTTGTTCTTATTGCAGGACAGAGTTCCTGTTAGCAAAGCCTGTGCACGTGTTCAGGGAAATCTCTAAGTTTCCTTTTAAAAACTAGCAACATTAAAGTAAATATAGCAATATACTAAGAACTACTGTCAATACAGTGATAATATGATCTGAATATAAGTCAAACGGCCCCAAGCAACTGTGTATGAAGATATACTAAAGCTGAACTTTGTGCGTGTTTTGTTAATCTGTTTCTCACACATCACTATGTGATTTATGTTGAGCTATTGAACGTGATGTGAACACAAGATTTTTTTTGTTATATCTTTTCCTACTTATCTTTTGTAGATTATTTTTTCTCTTTCCCAGTTTTTTGGGGTTTTTTTGTTTAAAAAAAAAAAATTAAGGTCGTTTTTAACTCTGTTTCCTTCCTTCAGAAAACATTCCTTCTTTCTACTCAGAAGGGGATTACAGAATTGTCTTGTTTTGTTGTGTGTTTTTTTTCTTTAGAAGAATACAGTATAGTAATTCCTTTGTGTTTAACACTTAAGGACTCCCCATTGCCACTGCAAAAGGGTGTGACTAGTTGATCCAGATTGGCACATTTTTTGTGCAAATCAGCAAGATCTGAAATCTATGCATTCTTCTCATGAGTGTGCGTCACCAGCAAGTGAACTGCTTTCCAGTTACAAAGGGAACGAAGGAAGCTGTTGATAAAGCAGCGGAATGGATGCACCGCGGACACTACCTCTGGGTGCACGAATTTCGTAGTAAGCGTTGCAAGGCAGCTGCTTAAAATTCAGCCTGTGAAAATCTATGAAAGCGGAAGAGTGAGGATGGAGCAGGATTGTCTTTCAGCAATAATACGTGCCGACAGAAACTTAATAACATTCCTCTGCTTTCAGTTGTACAAGCAGTGAGTGATATTACTATTAGCGGCGTCTGACAGCAGTGAGGAGCTGGCAGGCTTGGCTATGCAAATTTCCAACACCAGTCACGCATTTTCCTGCAGCTAGCCATTGTGGCACTGTCCAGATGTACTGCAAATCTGCTGCTCCCACTGGATTTTTTTTTTTTCCCCAAAAATATCAAACTATGTGGCAGCTTTTCTTATTTAGATGAGAGTCTGATGCAGACAAAGGCCGAGGAGGAGACTTTTATTGCAGTTGCGACAATTCTGACAGTGAGACTCCAATCTCCAAGAGGTGTAACGTCTGTTTGAAGAGTACAATGTTTTATTTCTTGAAAGGTGCAGAAATGAATGAGCACCAACTGCTTAATACTGGACCAGGAAGCACGTGCTCTCATTAGGTGTTTTCACTTGTGGGCTTCATTAGGAGTTGGGCTCCTTAATGGTATGTTCGTTGCTGAGAGCTTGTGAAAATGTTGAGATTTGTGCTGCATTTAATCCTCATTTGTTTTTCTTAGATGAGGATAGCAGCTCTCCCTCGGTTACCAATAGCTGGTATGGTTCTGCTAAATTTACCGCGGCCCTTGGAAAGGCTTTGGTTGCAGCCCTTTAGTCAGAGCTCCTTCTAAACGTGTTCCTACCCCTGTTTGACTAGCCACAATGTATCTGTGCCATACCTAAAATGGTAACGTTTTATCTTCTGATCACCACCCTCATGTAAGGGTACTTGCTGCTCTGCTGGCTGCTCTGTGAGCTTTTAAACGCAAAACGAGCTCTGGGTGTGAAGCTGTGCTCCTCCGTTCTTTGCTTCTGTTTCAGCATAAGTTCAGTGGGATAGGTTTTCCTGCAGGCACAGGCAGTGCGTTTTCTACAAATTGCTTTACTGTAATAAATAGAATAGGATTAAAGAGCTGCAGTAACTCCCCCTCCCTCGAGCCCTTACGATTGCCATTCTTGTTATATTTACAATGCATTTCCTTTTCCCCAAAGGTTTGTGTGTGTCCAAAGTTTCACTTTTATGTTCAAACTTTTTCTTAAAGGACTAATTCCATTTGCTGCTTCGATTTCATTTCAAGTAGCTGACTACTGCCTCAGCCAAATGCACGTTTATCTGGGTATGTTTTAGTAGTGTGAACTGAAAGGTAAAGAGGTGTAGATCAGTTTCAAGTGATGGATGTTATAAAACTGTAAGCTAAATTGCCCTCTGTTGATGTTAACATGCTGATTACACTTTTTTTTCCGTAGCATTGAGAGGATTAAAGTGGCATTCTAAGAGCATTTAAAATCATGACAAGCTCAGTTGGACAGAAAAAAGTCTCTTCAAGACAAAGGAAGTGTGGTTTTTGTAGATCTAATAAAGATAATGAATGTGGACAATTATTGATGTCAGAAAACCAGAAGGTGGCAGCACATCACAAGTGTATGGTAAGTAACCCATAGGAAAAAGGAAATGAATGTCGTGAACCAGTAGAAGACAACAAACACATCTTTAAATAATATTAAAAATCAATCAGCTGTGGCATTGGGAAGATGATTAATCGCTCTAATTTGAAGTTTCAGTGTTTGTCAAATGTGCAAATGTTCTAGGTAATGTATATACTTAAAATACGTTTTGTTTTTGTAATTTTAGCTGTTTTCATCTGCACTGGTATCTTCACACACTGATAATGAGAGTCTTGGTGGATTCTCAATTGAGGATATTCAGAAAGAAATAAAGAGAGGCACTAAATTGGTAAGTCTGTTTTGAGCCCTTGAAAATGAAGGGCAGTATTTGCTTACCTCCTAGAAAGCTGACTGTGAAATCGTTCATTGTATTATCATATCTGTTGTTTCTTTGGGGCTCTGAGGAAATGGCCAGCTTACAAAAGCTGATGATGAAGTGGTCTTAGAGGGGGAAAAAAAAACCAAAAAAACAGTAGATCTGATGATACTCAGATCAAAATGAAATTTAAATGATGGTTGGAACATCTTCAAGAAGGCATCAAAAGTCGTTTATTCCAGTCAAGTCCGCATCTCATGTAAATTATTTTTTTTTTAAGTCGTAGCTTAATCATGGAACTGTATGTCCAGAAATACTGTTTCTACAATCTCTTTTTGTCAGAGCAGTTGTGCAGTTGTTTTCCAAGCAAATTTGAAAACTCATTTTCAGAGAATGCCTTTTTTTTTCTGTTAATGGACTGCATATAAAAAATAACATTCCCTAAATTTATATCTCAAACCCAATTGTTTCTATTTAACATCTTCTGCTAGATTTAACAATGAAATCCACACTCTAGGAACCTAGTAAGGGTAATAGCGTGCCTTTATCATTATTTGGCTTTGATGCTATCATATTGTTTTAGCTACTAAATATGCTTCTTTGGATTCCTTTTATATTGACTTAACGTAAGGGCCTGTGAACGTCAACATTTTGAGGTACGTCAGTACAATAGTGACTGCAACTCTACCAAATTCATGAGAAATGAGCAGAAATTTGTTCTTAATTTGTTCTCAAGAAGCTATGTATTTTATTTTACTTTTAGAATTTACTGTTTTCTATTTGAGAAATGACTGATTCTTCAAAATATTTCTGATAGATGATCAATTCACTCCTCAGTTTAAATCACTCTTACATATTTGCCAGTTTTTGGACTCAGAATAGTCCTAAGTATTTCTATAGAACTATGCTTATATGATAGTCTGATATTTCATCTAGTATATCATTTCTATTTTTTCCAACACCTACAACTTTATTTGCTCTAATGAGGTGAAGCATAAATAAATAAGTGTTCACAAGTTATTCATTTCATGATTAGAGACTTAGAAAGAGCACAGTAATAAATGAAAGTACAAATCACAACGAAACTTGGGCTCTTGGGACTCTTAATCTTTTTTTAAGGTTATTTATTTTGATGTTATTGGTGCTTTCTTCGTGCTTCTGAATCTCTCTGCGCTCTTTCACCAGCACAGCAGCTGGATCTGTTCTTGGAGCGCCCTTACTGTGTCAGGCACTTGAATCAGATCTGTGTTTTCTGCAGAAAGCTTAACAACTTAGTCGATTTGTAGTCCTGAGACGTTACCCATGTGGAGGGAATGTACAGACTAATTTTGTCTTAACTTGGATGTTCCAGGTAGCTGTGCTTTATCTCTGTCTGTAGCCATCAGAAATCTATAGCTCTGAATCAGTCTCAGAGGAATTCTTCTCCCCCCTCTCCCCCCACCCCTGACTTGTAGAGGAAGCTTAAAGTTAAGAGCTTATGTTTAGGCAGCCCAACTATGCTGCTAAGGTCTGCTTTTCCTGTTCTAGCCTGTATTCTTATTTGGGAACACACTGGAGTGAAACTATCTCAGTGTATCGCACTGTGCTAAGTAATTATTCTGCTAGCCTGTTCTAAATTTGTCTGCAGACAGATTTGATATAGCTGCCCTCCTTCAGTAGGTGCTGCTGGCAACCAGGTACGCACTGGAAGTTGGTGCGTGTTCATTTTTGAAGAGATGCATAGAGGATTTCTGTGGTAACAAAGTCCTGTCTGAGAAACATTTGTAGGTTCAAACCTGAATAGGGCAGTCTTAAAAAATCGTTAAGTTAATTGGAGAACATAATGCGCTGGTGTAATTATTGTGTCTCCCAGTTATGCACAGGTGGATTTTTTTTTTAGAGATTGCTTATTTTTCAGCTAGTCAAACTTCACGTATACCTGATATAACTTGATTGATTAATCTGTTGGCAGCGGGGTTGGTACCAACTGAGTCAATGTTTTATTACTCTCAGGATATATAGACTAATAAATCAACATCAAAAATTCCTGCTGTCTGTTTTGTTCATGCAAATGCATATTTGCATTTATGAAAAGATAGTTTCCTTTTAGTCAGTTCTGTGTATAAAAATACTCAAGCATGGATCTTTTGTTCATTGGACTTATATATCCTGATTATTGTACTGTTGCATTAAGGGAGCAAATTTTTGCCTGATTTTAAAATAAATGAAGAAAAACACCCATGAGCAGGAAGAGTGATAGAAAGCACAGCAGAGTACTCAGTAATATGCATTAAAATATTCCTGTGTGTAACCACTTCTGTTCTGTCACCAGGGGTGACACCTGGAGTATCTGTCTTATTTTTAAACTCGGAAATATTGAGCCAACAGTAATGTGAATTGTGCTTTTTATCTTTACAGATGTGTTCCTTATGCCATTGTCCTGGAGCAACCATTGGTTGTGATGTGAAAACATGCCACAAGACATATCACTACTACTGTGCTTTGCACGATAAAGCTCAGATAAGAGAGAAACCCTCCCAAGGCATTTACATGTAACTATTCTTTATTTATTATCTTTCCTTTTGTATTTATATTTTACATTCTTTGTTTAAAAAACAAACAAACAACACTCTTGGAACTTAAAACTGTTGCAAAAATATTCGGATGATGATTGTGGCATTCAAAAAGTGATGTGCTAAAAAAAGCACTTTTTCACTGAAAGACTTGTATGTCAGTGAGATTACAAGTGGGAGAAAAATGTACTGGCATTTAAATTTAAAATATAAGTAAATAATCTGTGAATCGTGACTGACTTGACAGTTTTCAACTACTTTGTTTATAGGATTTTATGTCGAAAACACAAGAAAACTACGCATAACTCTGAAGGTAAAATTATTCAATATAAATTTTTCCCATTGTAGAAAGATACTTTTGGTTAAATTTAATTTTTCTGGAGAATACAAATGTTTTCAGTAAAACTTAGAACTATATATTTTTTTTGAGGGATATTGACTTTGGAAGCCCATCTGATTTCTGTATTTTTCTAAAAATTATTGATTGAGGTGCAGCAAAACCCAAGAATTAAATTTTAGGGTGTTCAAAAGATACCACGTTCTGTCAGAATAAAGTACGGGTAGGAAAAATGCATTCCCTTCTAGGAAGAAGTTGGCTTATATTTATAGTTAAATATTCACAATATTCGCATCTGAAATACAAGGAACTTGTCAGGTAACAGCTGATTTTTCCTATTGCTAACATTCCTAATTTTTCACGATATTTTGAGCGATTCAGTGCAGTTCAGCTCATGAAATAAGAAGAGCCCAATATTAAATAGAGGGTTTATGATCAGATCACTTGCAGATGCCTGTGTGCAATTTTGATTAAGAAAAAAGCTGTATGCATTCATAGCTGTGTGTCTTTGCAATGGAGAGTAGTGAAGTATGCAAGGGGTGATATGCCACAAAAACAGATAAATTATAAATTGCATTGTCTGTTATATTCTGAACTAGTTTTGCAAGTTTGTGTTGAAGCCTTTTTTTTTGTTCTTTTCACCTGTTTGTTTTCTACTATATCTAATTTGGGTGAGCAAGCATTCCTTAGTTCACTTTTGCTTTACTTTCAATTGAAATGTCACAGATTCAGCTAGTGAGGAGTATGTTACTGTTTATTTAGAGAAGATGAGATTTCACAAATTCCATTTCTTTCTGCCAAATACATACTTAGGGTAATGTATTCTTATGCTCTGGGTAGCACTAATCGTGAGGTTTGGGTATTGCATCACTGTTCCCACAGTACTGATGGCAATAGAAAATTCCAAAGTAAAATTGCCTTTTCTTTTTTGTCTACTTAAATATTGGAGTTTGCTTTTTTTAAAATACTCTTTGTTCTGATTTCACCCTTAGTAGGTTTAGTCAGGAAAAGCACCGTAAATGGCATGGTAATCTTTCAGTGAGTGTAATAGTTTTGTTTTCCATACAGAATATGGAAGACATTTGAATCCAATGAGATATTTATATAAATTGTGATATTTAAACATAATATTTTGTGCTTACTGAGTAATGGCTCACACTGGAACCCACTGAAACATGCATGGAGCCCAGAGTCATAAGACAATTTTTCTTCTGCTTGGAGCTCTGTGCAGGATCAGAACTTGTACTTTTAAAAGTTTTCAGAAATGGTCATTTCCAATTCTACAGTGCTATTCCCTAACTGCAGAGGCTTTTACATTTTGTATGGATATATCTGTCTGGGAAGACATGGGAAAAATTACTACAGAAGCATAATGTTGAGTTTCTTCTTACGCGTTGGCGATGGCAGCTTCTAAATATTGGACAGACCCATCAAAAAACGACTCAGACTGAGCGGAAAACAAGGAGTGGTAAACATCATCCAGAAAAACTGAGTCCAAGGAACACAGTGGTATCTCAGTTAGAATTTAACTTTGCAGTAACTTTTTGTGCTTAGAATATTTAGTTCTGTTACGCTTTATACTTTTAGAAATACGTGTAGCTATACTTCACAGAGGGTTTTTTTTTATTTTAATAATTGTGCTTGTAGCCCAAGTGCTTTTTCCCAAAGATTGAGCTCTCTCCTTGGCCCACACAGTTCTGGGCATTCACTGTGCTGTACCCATACAAAGCTATTGGTCGTGGATTTTATAATGGCAGAAGCAGGGGCTTTTGTGCTCAACCTCCTTTAAATCAAGGAAAGTAAAATACATATTGGGTCTGTCTTATGGAAATGACTTATGGAATTGTAGAGCAATGGTATTGTGCTGCACTGAAAGCTAATTACCTCGACAAGATAGAGAAGTGGACGGGATGGTTTTCAGAGTTTAAGAAAGGACCTTGGGGCCTTTGTTTCTTAATGACTAGATGATGAATTTTGCTCAGTGAGGTGGTAGCTGGAAGGTGCAGGATGGCAGTCAGATAAGCTTTGTGTATGTGCTTTGTTGGTTTGCTTCTGGAGAGAAATGTGCATATCAAGGAGGAATTTAAATGTGAAAGAATGGTGGTTTGTGAAGCCAGAAAAGACTTGCACAGAAGAGTGAATAGACCAGCCAGGGATGCTAGATGCTAACATAGCACCTTTTTTCTTTCTTGTTTTATCTTTCATTTGTATGAATCCTTGCTTGCAGCAGGGTTTTTGTGACAGAGTAGTTAAAGCTCATCAGTGATTATGTCACTCAGTGTTGGGTGCACAGGGGCACTTTCTAACGGCAAATTATTGCTTTTGCTATGGGATGCTTGGTCAAGATAGAATGTCTGTGCTTTTATCCCTTGCTCTCTGTTTCTAGGTTTAATTGTTACAGTCCGATTTTTTTTTTATTATGTTGTTTCTGTTGGGGGTTGTTGAAAGAGTTTTTAGGCGTGTTTGGTTTGATGCAATCCAGAACGCATTTGTTTTTGTTTTGTTTTTCTCTTCCTGTAGGTTGCACTGCTGCCTAGTAGCAGGGTTTTTCTGTCCCTACCCTCAAAAGCAGGCGCTCTTTTTAGCACCTGCTAAAGTCGGAGGTCTGGCTAATGTACCTTCTTTTAAAATTTTTAGTTCTTCAAATTATTACTTTATTTTTTATTTCTATTTTATTTTTAAAATAATAATTTAAAAATATGCTAATCATTTAATACCCGTTAAAGAAAATTTCCTGAGGCCACACAGAAATTTGGTTGAAGGACCTATGTTGGAATTAAAATTACCAGGTTAAAACCTAACAAAAAGGACCTCTTAAATGTTATTTATTGCTGCCATGAAGTTCAAGTGGAGCAAGAATTCATCAGACTAAGTATCTCCCTTCTCATCAAGGCAAAATTGATGAGCAACAGGAGTTCATTTTCCTTTAATTGTCAGGAGTTGCTGAAGTACCTTCTGTTTTCTTGGAATATCAAAATGTGAAACATGGCAGCGAAGTAGTCTGCTTTATATTCATTATCTGATTCAAGAGATTCTTTGCTTTGTCTGATTTATCTGTATGGCCTAGCCTTCAGGTGGCACAGAGCAGGGAAACTTCATTGCATTTGCTTTTCTGTACATTTCAAGTAATTCATTTGTGCCGTGTTCCCACTAGCTGGTAAAAGAAGAATAAAGGTGAGGTACTCTCTTACTTGGTACATGCCTGTGAGGTTGACGGGCATGGAAGAGCAGACCAAGTTGCTGGTTTCATGTCTTCATGTCAAGATTTTTTATCTTGCTACTTAAGAATCGAATTGATTTGTTCAGAACTTGAGGTAATAGTTTAATTCATAATCTAAGCAAGCCTTCTTAAGTTTTCAGCACCTAACAGATTATAGGGGTCAGTACCACTGCTTTCGACCAACACAGCTCACTATTAGTCAACTTTCCATTTGATGTTCCGTTTGATACAGTTGGATTTATTTTTTTAGAAGAGTAAAGCTTTGGAACTGTTTATTGGAATTTATTTCAGTCTACTGGAAATAATCATTGAAAAATTTAAAATTTGATATCTTAGATTTGATTCCCTGCAGTTGGGGCTGTGCTGGCCCTTCTGTACTTAAAACAAATTCAGCTGATCTGGAATAGTTTAATGTAAGTTAAGAGAAGAATGTCATTTAATTCTTCTGTTACATCTGTTACATCCTAATAAAATGAAGAATAAAGAAGACAGCCATGTGACTACCCATTGTTAATGTCTAAAACAGATCCTTGGGAGCTGCTGGGTCAGAAAATACTGTCCGTGATTCCTACTGTAGCTGTATGTGAAGCCTTGGGGAATGATGTTTCCACAATGGAAATAAGGACACACCATGTCTCAGCACCCTTTTTATCTCATTCTAAAGATCAGATTGAAATCTGTGCTTCTCTTTTTGCTCAGTAAGTGGAGTCAGGATAATGTTCCTCTGTGAGACCTAATTAGAGGTTCTGTATCCAACCCATTACTTTTTCAAAGTACTGTTTAAACCAGAGGCTGGTAGGAAAAACATCCCGAACTTGGTGGCTTTATAACTCCAAAGGTAACATTTTGATTCATCTTGGGATACTTTAATCAGTGTTTCTTCACAGTTGAGTTTTCTTTAACACTGTTGGTAGCATAAGCTTGCCTGCGGTTGTATGTGCCGGTGCTGTCAAGCATAAAGTTTCTGTAATGTTGCAGTCATTTCAGTTCTGCTGGTGGATGGTTACAATTTCTTTCTAAGCTCCACTGACTCAGCCTTGTTGTCCGTCCTATGGAGAATGCTGCTCTGAATGTGGTGTGAAATGTATATTCAGTGTTAGGACAAGAACAATTGATCCATGTAATAAATTAGTGATAATTTCATATTCAGTCCATTGTAGACTAATCTGGTATTTTGAGGAAAAATCACAGTGGTGCTTTCTTAAAACAAACAAACAAACAAACATGTAACTAATGGAAAAGGAAAAATTCTAAAGGTAATGTGATAAATGGTTTCTACTGTCTGTGGAGCTGTCCTGTGATGTTTACATTATAATTCTGCTTCTTACCTAGGCAAGACATTATCCAAATAGGAACTTGGTCAGCTAACTAATGCTTGGAAAGTTTATCAGACCAGTTGTTGTAAGCTATTTGATGACGTAGGTAACATATTATCAGCCTGCAGTCTTTGTCAATGGTTGTTTGCTTGGAAAAGCATTTATGTTTATAAAGGACTATTTTATTAATTTTCTGTGTTGAATGTATTTAATTGAAGAAATAATCTCAAGTCCTTCGTAGCATAGATACTGTTAAGTGAAAAGTAGCTTTTAAACTGGAATCATCAGTTCCTTGAGGTATCTGATGCTTTTGAAAATGTGGTATTAGTGACCTAAGGGTTAACTCATGTTTTTCCACTCCAACCCTGTTTTCTCCAATTTAGATATGTTTGATGGAACCCTTGTCTTTTTCCATTTCCAAAAAGAAAATAAAAATTGTATTCAGCATTAAGATACTTAATTTCACATCATTTTCTAACATTAACAACTACTATTTCAGGACGTGTTCACTCGATTCTCTATTTGCTTGCAAATATGCAAACCTCTGGTTCTTATTAATGCGTATAAATGCACTCACATTTTCATTACTCACTACTGAGGCAATAAGGTTTTTAGGTTTTATGACATTTCAATTAAAAACAATTATGTTGTCACATGTGGTTCATTCTTTCTCAGCCATATTTTTAAGGATCTCTTACCTTAACGTGCTGAAGTACTTTTTTTTCTTTTTCCGATATTCTGTTTCTCTTCTAAAAGTCTAGCAAGCTTGATTTTGTTCTTTGTACTTATTAAGAGCTTCTCTTTTATCATAAATGCACTGGGAAACTTCCAAAATAAGTTTTCAGATTTACACAGCAGCACACCTAAGGCACTTCCACGTTGTACATTTTGACTTCTTTGTATGTACAGTCCTACTTGCAGATGTCTTTCTCCAGTCAGTTTTCTTTATCTTCCATGTACAGACTCAGACCCTTTGCTTCTGGCTCACTTAGTCCATTGTTTAAGATAATGTAGGAGGTACAGAGAGCATTGTTAGCCTTTGTTGAACACATCCTCTTTTTACTTGTTGTTTCACAACCTTTAAGTCACTTAATTCCATGTATTGGTTTGCTTTAACCTAGCTTTTGGAAAAGGATGATTCCTGGTTTATTTCAAGCTCAAGCAATAAAGGATAGATCAGTGATATCTCAGCTTCTTCTGTGTCAAGCTTCATTTTAAGCGGCAAAACGTCTCAATCCTTTTTCCTTCTAGTTAGATCAAAAGAGATTTTTTTAGAATTTTCTCTGAAGCCGAGTCTCCCTGTTAACAGTTTATAAAGTACAGAACTTTGCTCATCTTCTTTTTATGGTACTTTGTACTGCTCATAGATTCCTACAATGCAAATGTGAGGCTTGTTGTTGCTCATCTTTCTGCTCATCTGAGTTTACGGTATCGTGTTCTCAGATGCCTTAGAAAACACAGAATATCTCCTCTTGATTTCTACCCCCTTACACCCTCCCTTCTGAGAACACGTTGTGTATTAAGCTTGTTTTTTCAGGCACATTATTTAGGGACTTCTGCAGAAAGTTTATAAGATGCCTCCTTTGAAGAGTTTGGAGAAACTTGTGTTGAGAATATTGTGGCAATATAAAAAATCAATGCAGTAGTGGGATACGGGATGGGGTCAGTTGCAGAATATTTAGAGAGTCAGGGGATTCAGAGCTTGGGTGATATCCATGATGAAACTTCATCTGGTGAGGGAGGAGTTGAACAACTTTTTGTGTTTTCCTTAGTTCAAGCTGACATGAGAAGTTGGAAACACCCAACCATCAGATGCCAGGGAAACTGGGTAAGCTGGCAGTGGGCTTGAGGGGAGGGATAGGGCACAAACCAAACTGCGTATTGAAACAGTAAAGGACGTCCAAGGCAGGTGTATTTTAAAGCTGGTTACAATTTTCTTGATCCTTGTGCTGTTACACCGGTTCATAGCGCTGTTAAAAAGGAGAAACTGACGTTGTGTGGCGTTGGTCTTGCAGATAGGTGCGGTGGTGCAGATCGTCGCAGTTCAGTGGTGTTAATCCATAGGTCCATGGCACTTGTATGGAGACCTGACTCCACAAGGAATTGCATTGACTTGGATCAAGCGTCTGGATTTCAGTGAATTCTGGACTTTTTTGGAATTACGAGTTTTGCGGACAGGAAAGGGATCCTCCTTAGAGGGAAGCTGTGCGATTGTGGTGGATTTTTGTTACGCTGGAAACATCCTTTAAAAATACGGCTTGTTTACTTTTCAGATTTTAAACATTCTACTTACAGATTAACAATTACACTTGAGAACTTACTCTACAAGGAGGCTGTGGCATGTCTTATATGAAGTTGGTTTTCCCGTTTGCTTGTATTTTTGGAGTTAAGGTTCATTTCCAGTTGTGAGAGTGTGAGTATACAGGGTTCTGAATATGCTTTAATGCTTAGGAAAAAAAGGCGGACTAAGTGCGTTATGGGTGACAGGATTCTGGGGAAAAAAAAATAATCTTGGTTAATGGACTGCATTCCACTTCATGAAACAGAGCAACGAAATCTATGGAGTGATTTTGGAAGGAATATTTCTAACTTACACACTGATGTTATTTAAAGACTCAACAATTTAGTAGTCACTTTTGTCTAAGACTCTTTTCAATAAAGAGCCATTTATGCAAAAGACTGACAGATTTTTAATACGTTGGGGGAAGCTCTTACATATGGTGAGAGACAAGATGGAATTATTTTCTTTGAAGTAACTATTTAGGTTGTAGTAAAACTTGCTATATGCAATCTGAGAGGTAGGATGTTTAAATTGCATGATCTTGCTTTGAGAATTTAGCAAGTAATGTTAAATGAAAAATCAGTTGAGATAGTAAATTGTGAAAAGGAAATGTAAAATGTATTGTTTCACTAGATAATCCCTGTCATCATATATTCTTTCTTTTTCGGAGTAAAATAAATGGTGGTGCTCTTGCATCTCAGTAAAGGGTAGGATGCATAATGAAGCATAGGAAAGTTGTGGTAGATGTGTTTATGTGTTTTAGTAGTCACTTGGGAATATGTCTAAATAGCTGATTAATCTGGCAATTTAAGGCAAAATAATTTGAAAACTTGTATGAATTTCTTCTCAAATCTTTGCCTCCTTCTAACCACACAACTGCACAGAGCTTTTGGGGAATTATATTTCAGTATGATATGTTGTGATGCGTTTGGGTTAGTTTTCTCTCCTATATTAACATCTGTGCACGAAGCTGTAGTTTCTTCAGAGTTTAGCAACAAATGTGATAGAGTAAGCTTAGTAAGATGCACTTGCATGCGAGACTTCAGTTTTCCACTACTAACATTTTATGGCTGTGGAATATATTCAGGGCTTTGACTTCAAACTTTTGTGCAGTTGATTCACTGTTAACTACGAGCTAGAATAAATGTCATTTGATTTTTTTGTGCTAATAGATAAGAAAGATGAGTTTTAGTGAGGCAGCTTTTAAAGTAGGATGTTCTATCTGTTTATTGAGACCAAGATAGAATGGTGGTAAGTGCCCTAGCAATGGTTAATAATAGTATCACAACAGATAAGTGTCGTGTATCCATTAATGTATAGGATAGGTATTCCAGATCTTCTCATCCGGTCTTCCTTCCATTTTGGGATCATGATGATGTTTGTGGTTTGGTTTTTGAGATTTATATAGCAGTGTGTATGTATTTTTCTTCAAACAAGTTACTGAAATAACTTTGCAGTTTGAGCAGAGGTAGATATTGCGTATTACAAGAAAAAACCTGTTCCTGTGAGCTGGGTGTGCTGAAAAGTTGCTGGCAGCTAGTTAGAGCTGGTTATTCAATATCAGGTGTGACTTAATTAGATCACAGTTGAAGCAACCCCAATAAGTTTGCAGGATTGATCTATAATAACTGTGCACTTCTGAGTAATCAGCAGGGCACTCTGCTGTAATGCTGGACAGTTCTGTGTAGCAGTTCAGCAGTTGGTCTGGCATTTTCAAAGGAATTCATCAGACTTCTTTGATATATCTGTATTCAAAATATGCTTTCTTATATTCCTCATGGTTTGTAAACACTCTGGGATTTTGTCAGTTAAATCATCCGTTGTTTTCTGTAAACTGGCTCCTGCCTTTTAGGTGTAGATCCAATACTGCAACTAAAATGAAATATTAGATGTGTCTCATGGAGGCAAAATACAGTCCAGTTCTAAAACTTGTTAATATTGTAGCCAAAATGGGTGATTTTTTTCTTAAATCAAAAGGCATCAATTAATAATGCAAGGAGAGAGATGTTACTGAGAAATACTGGCATAAGATCAGGTACAATTTATATTGAATGCGTGCGTCTTTAAAAAAAAAAACAAAAAACTAAAATCATTTCAAAGTTGAAAGCATCTGTTGGTCGTATTTTCAGTCAAGATGAATATATACATCTGAGGCCGTGTGCTGGTCCTGAAAGTGGAATTTATAAGAAAGGTTAAAACTTTCTCAAACATCACACAGCTTTGGATCTTTTTAACGTAATACATGTGATATGAACATAACACATACATATGAACATAAAAAAGTAAGCGATGTTTTCAGGATCTTGCATGTTTGTAATAAATATGAAAAGGTTGCTATTTTAATTTCTGACCAAAGTAACATAAATACAGGTTGTTTTTTTCTTGCCTGTTTTTGGTTCTGCTTTGTGTAATGCTTTTGAGAATTTTATTTGATGATATTTTCTAACTTCTAAAGCAGATTTAGAAGAAAGTATCAACGAACATGAATTGGAGCCTTCACCTCCCAAAGGAAAAAGGAGGGGTCGTAAGGGAAAGCCAAGAAAAACAAATTTAAAAGGGCAATCAGAAGACACTAGATCCACATCCTCACATGGCACAGACGAAATAGAAAGCAGTTCCTATGTAAGCAGTAAATACGCTAAACTTCGTAGCAGAGAGCATTGTGTGTTTCTTCTTTGTGACTGTAATTTTAATTAAAATTTGCATTTGTCTGAGCCTCCAGCTGGTGGCCACAGGCTTTTAAAATTGCAACCTTATTTATAACCCAGCAGTATATTTTAGTAAAATGTTTTTCTTTCAGAGAGACAGGTCTCCCCACAGAAGCAGCCCCAGTGATACAAAACCTAAATGTGGATTCTGTCATGCAGGTGAAGAAGAAAATGAAGCTAGAGGAAAGCTTCATATATTTAATGCCAAAAAGGCTGCAGCACACTATAAGTGCATGGTGAGTAGCAGTATTGCTGTTAATCAGTTTATTATGAATTTTATCTGAATTGGTGTTTTAGGTTTTAATACAGTATCCTCAGGTGTAATTATGCATGAATATTGTCTGCATGCTGAATATTGTCTGCGTGCTGATGATCTCTTTAAGCATTGTGAAGTGTTGTAAAATGTGCAGTTCATTTATTTTCACTGCAGGCAACACGGATAAAAGTTGGCAATGTGCTAAGAGATGGAATTAGTTCAGGGAAGCTCTTTAGCATATTAAATATGTGCCCTGAGTGTCTAAATACATGCATAGTATTTAAAAAGAAAAAATAATTAAAGAATCCACTCCAAAAATACAATACAAGCACCTTTACTCTCTGGGCATTCAGGCAAAATCCAGGAAGAATCAATGAACTTGATTCATTTTCTGACCAGTGGATTCAGGCTATGTGACTCAAGCAGAGAGTGGGATGTGGAAGTTCTAGAAAGTTCTTGCCTTTAGATGATCTCATTTGGAAAACTGTCATCTTGAAGAGAATTTGCTAATTTCAATGCACTAGAGCAAATAGTGCTGCCTTTCACATAATCAGTTCTATGAATGAAGTAGTGCTTTGCAGAATGGCCTCAGCAGTTTCTGTTGTACCTCAAAATGTATAAATACTCTGGGCAGTCCGTATGTTAATGGTCTTCCTATAGCTAGCCTAACCAAACAGAGAGCTGGTGTTCACCAGCAGTGTTGGGAAGGGAACAGAATATTCCTAAAAGGTTTGGTGATGTAATAATTAATGATACTTCTCATTTATTTCTTTATATTTTCAGCAATTTTTGTCTACTCCTTTTACTTTTAAAATACATCTCTCTGAAGTAGCAAATGTAATTAAAGCAGTCAGGTGGATATATCAGCCAGAAGGCTCATCGTGCTAATGTGCTTAGTATGTTTTTTAGCCTGAGATAACTGAGTACAGAACGTCCCCTTCTGTGACTCATGCACATAATTTTTTAGCCATGTTGGTGACCTGAGAACGTTTTGGACTTGTTTTACAGTTGTTTTCTTCTGGCACTGTCCAGCTAACAACAACATCAAGGGCAGAGTTTGGTGATTTTGATATCAAAACTGTACTTCAAGAAATCAAGAGAGGGAAAAGAATGGTATGTATCTGCAGAATGCAGTGAATGTATCACTGATTCTGCTGAGGTGTATATAGATCTGGTTGCATCCTTTTGTGGAACAGCCTTGTCCATCTACTCCTGAATACAAAATTTAAATGTATTGTTTCTTCTAGAATAGCAACCCAGGTAGGAAATCACCCTTCTAATTAGTGGTGGTTGCTGTTTAGGGTTTCTTACGGTGGTGTACGTTTGTAAATGAGTATTAGCCTTCCTGTAACTTCAAGAGAGTAAAAGTAAAGTTAGTAGAAGTACTCTGTGCAAAACTACAGATGGGCTTAGAGAATCCGTTATTGCAGTGACTTCTTTCCAACTGATTTGGTATTTTAATATGAAAAAGTGTTAAGGCCTTAAGGATGGGGACGTTGGCAAAATGCCATCTTATATTTTATTGAAGTTACAGATGTTCTTAAAGTGTTAAGAACTTTCTGGGCGAAAAAAAAAAAGGAAAGCAAAACCTAGTAACATTGTTAGTTGAAAAAATCGTTTAAGATTCTTAGTATATCAAAATACTAACGTCAGTGGCAATAAAATAATACTTGCAAGTGCAGCAATACTGCAATAAAAGTGCGTGTGGCAGTTTTCAATGTAATGGACAGGTAAATCTGAGTGTTCACATTTTTAATAGGTTCTTTTTACCAGATCTTTGATTAATTTGCTATTGGAAGGATGATGTGCCAGAGGAATCATTGTGTTCCAAAATACTTGCTGCAAACATGAGGAACACTCAACCGAATGTAAACTGAATGTTAAGAGATGGAAAGGCTGAGCAATGCCACTCTTTTCTTTCTCCTAAACAGAAATGCACACTTTGCAGCCAGCCTGGTGCTACTATTGGGTGTGAAATTAAAGCCTGCATAAAAACATACCATTACCACTGTGGAGTAGAAGACAAAGCTAAATACATCGAGAATATGTCACGAGGAATTTATAAGTAAGGACCTATGTAAACCTTGAGTCTATAATGCGAGTGAAGATATTTCATGGCATTTCTTCTGTTGAACTGATACATCAGATGTATTATTTTAAATATATATATATATGTTATTAAGTAACTTTTAATTAGGCAAAATATTTCAATTAGTCTGCTAAATTCAAATTTCTGTAGTACTGTAGTAATATACAAATTGAGAAAAAACAGTGATTTGACTTAAGATATTTTCCTCTTAAATTAATCTATTCTATTGTGGAAGCCCTGGATAATCTATGTTACAATTTCTCCATATGGACACGTTTTGTCGTTTTACTTTGGCTTTATTTGGATCCCCTAACTTCCACCACTTCCTTGCTGCTGTGGTTGAGTTTCTAGTGCCCACAAGAGGGCATTCTGGGAGCAGTGCAGCAGCAGTTTTTGAAGATGAGAACTGATCCAAGTTCTGCTGGCTAGTCTTTACTCTACAGCCTTATTTTCTTCCTGTTTAACTGATGCTTGGCTGAAAAGCATTAAATGAGTTAGAGTTGCCAATTTTCTTGTAGTACTTCTCAAAACTAATTGAGTGAAGAGCGTCTTTGATGGATATTTTCAGTAAAAATCCTCACTGTTTCTTTCATTGTGCTAGACTCTATTGTAAAAACCATAGTGGAAACGATGAAAGAGATGAAGAGGATGAAGAAAGAGAAAGCAAAAGCCGTGGGAAATCAGGCACTGACCATAATGACATTCCTCAGCAGCAGCTCAATGGAAACTAGGTATGGAAGTTACTCCTGACAAATCTGTTATCGAGACTGAAACACAATATACATTTAATGTAGTTCATTGCAGTGAAGTATTTAAATCTAGTGTATGCAGATAAGTATTTTTTATTGGCATACTATAGAAAAATGGGGAGGATTTGTTGTTTTTTAAATCCAGCTGACTTTGTAACAGTATAAGAAGGGAGGCCCTCGTTTCTATTGCTAAATATAGATGTGATATCAGAGCTGCTAAATGCTTTCCTGTATGACTTTAAATTTACCATTCTTTTCATCATTTTTTAAACAGGTTCAAGGGACAGAGTTATAGAACTGGGAATGGCTAAGACATCATAACTACTAATTCTTTTAAATTGTTTTCTAAAATCAGAAAAGGGTTAGTAACTTTTTACTACCCAGCTCTGTTAGAAATTTCATTGAACTGCCTGAAACGTTCATGTGTGTGAGCCTTCAGTAAGTGGCAGAGTTTTACATGTCAATATTATGTAGTTTGTAGTCTGCAGTGTCTGGAAAAAATGAAACACTATATAAATGATATGTAATATGTACAGTGTCAAAAGTTAAGGCAGACATTGAAATGAAGTAAGATCTATATTTCTGGACTGAATAAAAACATTAAGATTTGGAATGTGTAAGTTGTTTAGTGGATTCATGCAAAGAGGGAAGGTCTTAGCTAGTTTAATTAACAACATGGACAAATTGGTGGTGGCAACAAGCTGGTACTTTGTGAATTTTGCATTTTCTTCATATACAAGTTCCGGAGGCTATACATGGGAAAGCCGCTCTCTGTTTTTGCTTGCAAAGCACACAGTAGAAAAGGACTCAGCGTACATCGAAGCACGCTTGAACATTTCAGGTTGTTCCTGTTGTGATTGCTCATTCCGCCCAGCATTGTTTGCGGGAGACTTACTTGAGCAGCTGTTGGTTCTGAGCTGTGAGCTTTAGAACTCATGCCAAAGGGCTGTAGTTCATTCTTTCCCCAAGGACCCACCTCTTTCTGTGTCTCTGATTTACAAAGAACACTTCATTAAGTGTGATTAAAACCTTACTATATAAATGCTTGGACTCTGAAGCCCAATCTTTTTCTCTTCAGAGAGTTACAACTCTTAACTCACTATGGAATTTAGCCACCATATCTGACGTCCATACCTCAAGTGTTCTGTGTTGTGTGGAACACTTCATGTTTAGTCCAGAATATGCATAGAGGTCCCATATTCTGTAAGAAGAATGAGGAAACAACCTTTTTTGCTAGATTGGTATTTATTTTTAAATCTTATGACCACTATGTGAGAAACTGCTTATCATCCTTACTGTTTTGGTGATTTATTTTTTTCCTCCACTTTCTGTCAAGTCAACAATCACATCATGGAATTCTTCTTTCTCGATTTTGATGTTCCTTTGGGGAATAATCAGATCTGAGTTATACCAAACCTAACAGATCAGTCCTCTGACTGCTTTCAAAATACCTTGTCATTTCTAATGGCTCCTAGCTTCTTCAATTGGTCTGTTAAAGCACATTCTCAGACTGACTTAAATAAAACCAAAAAGCTGAATTTAGTCCACGTTTGTCTGTTGCTATCACACCACATTGTTTAGGGTTTTGACTTGTTTCACTCTGAACTCCCAACAAAACTCCTAGATTTGAAAGAAGGAAACAAGGAAAGTACACTGATTTGACTATAAACTGCTACAATTCTTCTGTGATTGGTATTGCAAAAACAGTTCATTTTGTAACATGAGTTTCTGTAGCATTTTTTACTTGTATTTTTAAATAATATAACGTGTGTCATTGTCTTCTTATGCATTCCCTTAATGTCTTGAGGGACTCAATTACTGTATATTAGACTTTCTAACATTTTACCTGTTAGAATTCATTCAATTCTGTTTGCTTTCCTGGAGAATAATACAGTTTTGGAAAGAAATATTGCTGTGTACAGAAAATACTCAGTTACTGCTCTAAACATGATGCCATTGATCATTTTTATTTTGTATTTGTAACTTTCAAAATTAAAAGTGTGACTTGAATTGCAATGACAGATCGATTATTGAAATTGTCTATCAAGGTGTTTGGTTTCTTTGAGAATATGAACATTTTTCAGCCACTCAGTTTTAGAATGCAGAGTAACGTCCTTCAGCATTTAAATTACTCCTAGATTTGTGCCTCAGACATGGCCCTCCCATGAAATAAAGGCACTTTGTTTGCATCTACTGTATTTTTAACTAGGGTTGGATGACAGGTGCATGGGGGTAGGTCTGCCAGCATACTGACTGTACTTGAGACTGAGCTCTAATTCATATTGTGTCAGTTGCTTAGTAGAATATTCAGTCCAGTAATTCATCCGTTGTGAAATAAATTTCCCCATTCCATGCCTCTGAGAACCAGAACAGCACTTTACCTTCGGGTAGCAGAAAAGTAAGTGGCTGGTTACCTGTTACCTCCTTGTGCTGAGATGGCCTGACTAAATTGTCATTAATCCAGAATTCATGAAAATAACGTCAAAAGCAAAAATCTTTTCTCTTACAAACCTCAAATTTGTCATAACTGACTTCAACTTATGTATGCTGGGTAAAAGTGCCTTACAGTGTAAAAATTGTATTTATATGTTCCCAAGTAGCATTACCTGCTGGGGAGTAATTATGTTGTGGTGTTAATATTTAGAAGAAATGTACCTCAGCAGTGTATTTACTGTACATCTCTTATGTCCTTAATTGTAGTTTTTAAAAGCATGACAATGTATGATAGTATACAACATTTACATCTTTTTTTTTTTTTTTTTTTACGACTGCCATTACTGTCTCTTTATATGTGTTTTAGCTTGGAATTTCAGACAGTCTGTCTGACAGGGTTTTTGTTTGTTTGTTTGTTTTGGTAAAGTAATGTAATCTTTGCAAGCATATATTGAAGAATATTCTGGAGCATCTACTGCCTTCCCAGAAATGTTAGAAGTAATGGAAGTGCTCTATAGATGGAATAGGTATGTTTAAACTAGCTAGGTAAATTAATGCAATCTATTTGTTAATGAGATGGGTTTTTTTGTTTGTCTTTTTTTTTTTTGATAGGCACCTTCTGTTTTCATCTCACAATCAGAACTCTTGAATTTAACAAAACTTGTCTTACGAAACTGGTTTCACTTCATTTGATTTTTTTGGCCTTTGGGCATTTCTTTTGCTCACAAGAGTAATGTGTGCTGTTAAAGTCTCCTGGAATCCTCTGGAATGGAGGTTTCTCCTCAACTCACTGTATCTCTATATTAACAGATCTGCGATCGTGCTATACCAAGAAAGGACTGTACCAAGGAAGGACAGGCATCAGAAGGGTATTGTTCAAATTACTTGAGGATACAGCTGGTGTAATGCCAAAGTCGCAAGGCATGATCAAACACCATAGCAGTAAGCTGTGATATTACTCCATTTCAAAGAAGGGCAAAAGGATGGTTCAATACCAGCATCTGTGCAGCTAACTAGGATGAAACAGATTAGGTGATCTAAAGATCTGCTTATTCAGCAGGTGTTGATCCACAGGAGGTTCTGTGATAAAGCTCTCGTTACACCAGATTATTGCTGCCCTCCAGGAGTTAAGTCCATCTCCTACACTCCACAAAGTCTGATCTTAAGGTACAAAGAGCTGTGCTGATCTAAAGTGATAGATTATACTGAATTGGCTCTAAATGTCTGGTATTAGTGTACAAGAAATGGAATACAAAGGAAGAGGGCTTGCTTCTTACTGCTGCCTATATGAGGAATAACTTTAAACTGAAGCAGAGTGAAAGATGAAGGTGTGATAATGTATTTGAAATATCAGACTTATCTGCCAGGTGATAATCAGTGCGTTCCAAAAATATTAATACGCTGAATCAGACTGACAAGAAAATGAATCCTCATTAGATGAAATTAATCTGAAGAGAACTGAAAGTACATTATGTCAAATAGTAGCTCTTCTTCCTTGTCACAAGGAAAAGATTCCACTGCATTAGTGATGGAGATTTAAAAAAAAAAAAGAACCACAAAACACAGCTCTTGATTTATATACTTTTTGAAGCCAATTTCATATATGCATATGTATGCACATTCATTAGTCAGCAGTGACATCTCAACCCTTAAAGGATCCTGGAGAACTGTTTCTTGTCAAAAAGCACTCAGGTTAGGTTAACATTTGCAGCTTTTGCTCTAGCATACATTTACATTAGGTGTAAAGACAGGGAATGTGTAAAAGAGGGTAAATGCATTCCTATCTACAATGTTATGTATATTTTGTTCCTGTTATATTGGCTTTACTTCCAAAGTTGTAGTTTGCAGTATTAGTTTCTTTTTATTGGTATCCTTGCATATATATATATATTCAATAAATGAGTTATGAATTTCATATTTGCATGTCTGTCCTTTTTCTGGAAGCATAACTTTAAAAGTGATATTTTGATGCATTAAAAGCAATATTTCCTATTGAGATTACAGGCCCATGAAAATTTTGCTAGAAGAGAAGTGAGACAACATACTTACGGTGTGCAGCTTAGTGGTAACTGCGTATTTGTGTACTGTTCTTAACTTTGCATAATGGATAAGCTTCTTTGTATTTACTGCTTGTTAGTAATATGAAGTGGCTGACTCACTGAAGGTTCCCATTCTCACATTTCAGGGACTTTCTGAACGTCTGTATCATACGGATCAGTTTAGACTAAGATACCAGGAGAACGCAGAATGTAATGTAACTACGTTGTACAACACCAGATAAACTCAGGATGCACATTAGAATCATACAAACGTAGTGTAAAATATTAACCAGACAAAAAATTGCTTGGAGGATGCTGGGTTTTCTCCAAATACGTAGCTTCCTGGAGTGAGAGAGAATAAAATGCAGTGGTTTTAAAGTATCAAGAAATGTAATGGCAAAAACTTGCTTTTTTCTTTTTCTTTTTTTTTTTTTAAGAGCTACATGCTTTTATGTTACCACCTTAAACAGGAAATCAATTTAATGAGTGTAGTGTGTATTTATTGTGACCTGGGAAGTCATGTCCCCAGTCAGCACAGATTTTGTCATGAAAAAGCTGTCGTAGATCACGTTCAAATATGATGCTGGGAGTAGTACTACCACATGGTGCTTGATGTCATGGAAGTAGTTACTGGATACATGTTTATTTCATTTGATGTGTGTTTTGGGGTTTTTTGGTTTTTTTTTTTACTCAGTCAGCTGGGGGATCACTGAAGGAAGCTGAGGATATTGGTGAAATATCTTGGTATAATGGCAAAGGAATCCACACAGGAGCAAAAGATTTTCATTGTCCTTGTAATGTATGGTGTTAGGGCAGAGTGGTGAGTACTTGTCCTCTGTCCACTTAAACGAGCTCTACTTCATATACTGTATGTAAGAGATTTGCAACATAGGCAAAGTAAGAGTAGTTATCTTTATGCCTGGATCATGTACCCCGCATGGTAAATTATTTTCAAGCCTTAAAGACAGAGGGTGGATACTGTAAAGTCTCAAGGCTCGGGTTGTGTCTCTGCTTCCACCCTTCTGTTCAGAACTCTGGACCAATAATTTAAACTGGAAAATTAACAGAACCAGGAAACTGCCTGCAAGCCTCTGAAAGAAAGATCAAATTGATTCAGGCTAATGTAGCTCTTTCACATCAACATAACAAGCTTTTTTGAACAAAGGAGAAGCAGTAGGCACAGCTTTATTTTAATGACCTTCCATAAGAAGGTAGGGGAACGTGGTCTATCTGAGGCCAATTTAAAAGCAAGGTTGTGGAAACCTGTTTGGAAAACTCCATGCACAGTCAGACCACGAGAGTGTGTTGAACAGGATTCTCTACACTTTTGCTCTGACTTGGTATTATTTGGTATTTTCATAAATGACTTGGATGGCATATGCTGATTAAATTGTAGGGAGCACCTGTAGTCTAAGCCAGCAGTCTTGAGCTAACAACTGACCAGGTAGAAGGCAATTAGAATTGAAAATTAACTTGATAAATTCAAGTAACAGTGATTCAGTAAATCCAGCAATGGATTTGACAAATGCAGGTTTTTGACAAATGCAGATTTTTGCAGTTCCAAAGCAACAAACAGCTGAGCAATTACAGAATGGCACAGGGCAGAGTGCTAGGGTAGCACTGATACAAAAAAATACCCTGAGGGTTATAGTCAGTCACCAGCCGAACATGGCAACAGTGTGCTGCCCAAAAGAAAACCAAAAAAAATTGTTGTGGAATGTATGAATAGGAACGTAGTCTGCAAGATGCATGACATGGTCCTTCTTCCTCATGTGAGAGTAGGAGAGCCCTTCTTGGAATATGGGGTCCAGCTGTAGGCACTGCACTTCATGGAAAATGTGGAGAAACTGGAGATAACCCAGCAATGAGAAGGATGACAGGATGGAAGATCAGGCTTGTTTCAAAGTGATGGGAGCGACACGTTTCGAATTTGTAAGAGTCAGTTGCAAGGAAGAAGGAAATGAACAGTTCTCACCATTGCAGGTAGGATAAGAAAAACAGATGAAATTGCTGCAGGAAGTGTTTAGCTTAGACATCAGAATGGGTAATTGGCCTTGACAGCAGGAAGAGTTAAGCTCTGGAATGCGTTTCCTTGGGGGGTTGTGAATATGTAGAATTTAAAATTTTCTGGGAAAAGTTTGTTAGCTTGACCTCAAAGCTCAGAGCCATGCATACCCGTTCTCATCTTTTCATTTAAAATAGCGCTTGTGGTAATAATAATATGTATGGGGAGACTGATGTGCTCTTGTGGAGTGGCCCATGTCTGCCTGGTTATTATGAACTTTCCAGCACCACCCAGCATAAGACATTCTCCCCTCTTCTAATTTCCAAGAGTACTTCAGCATCTAAAACTAGAAGGAATGGCCTCAAGTTGCACAGGGGAGATTTAGGCTGGACGTTAGGAAATACTACTTTTCTGAAATGTGGTCAGACGCTGAGATGGGCTGCCCAGGGAGGTGGTGACTGACCCTGGAAGTGTTCAAGGAACGTTCAGACGTTGTGTTGAGGGACGTGGTTTAGTGAGAACTACTGGTGATGGGTGGATGGTTGGACTGGATGATCTTGTAGGTCTTTTCCAGCCTTGGTGATTCTGTGATTCTATGAAAACCTTCAAAATACATTTCTGTTGCACGAAGTGACAACAGTACTTTACATAAACGTGTGGGATTACTGTATACAACTTACTGATAATTCTTCATTGTGTGCACAAGTGCACTGCAATGATACTGCAATTGGAATTGCTGACCTTTTATTCAGTCTTTACAGAATTATGGTGGCAACCTTTATCTGAACTTTAGCCAGAGATGGTCTCTTCATTTAAAATGAGCTCTCTGCTTATTTCTATTTGATGTCAAACAACATTCAAACTGAGAAAAGACCGACCAGAGCTGGTACTGCCCTGCTTTTTATACCCTGAATACACGTGTGTGTTTTCACATTAGTGGCCAAAGAAAATACTTATTCCCGTTCAAAAAAAACTCCTATGGAGTCCTGCCTATCAGTGGAGGGCATTATGGAGTCTGGGGGCAGGGGGAGGAAGAATCATACTCCCTAACCATATACTAAAAATAGATCAATGCTGTGCGAACAGCTATGCTGAGGACTTCCTTCTGGCAAGTAGCCATGCAACTGCTTTACAGTTTTAAGCCTAGATACCTCTCCAAAACAAACAGAAAAAATCATTCAATCTTTTGACTTCAACTGTGGTTATTTTTAACTTAAGCCATGGTTAAGACTGGTGCTGGCAATCCCTAAATTCTCCAAAGTTCAAAGCAGGGAGGAGGCCTTTAATGTAATACTGAAATACTCGGGTGACACATCCAAAAAGTGCTTTCCTACAGAGCAAAAACTGCAGTAGCTGGGTTGCAAACAGTTTTTAAACTCTCCAAATTGCTGCTAACTAAGCACCCTAAATCCTGACCTGACAATGTGAAATTTGAGTCAGTTCCTTAAATTAGACTAGCTTAAAAAGAATAAACCTTTTCTACACAGGACTCTGGAGGCAGTTGGATTGAATAATAGAAGTGATTCATTCAGGTCTTGAAGCCCCTGAGTTTCTTGGTTTTACCATATTTTCCAGAAATTTATTAGTGCCAACATTTTGCCCAAAAATAAACTACATCGCATCCTTCTGTATGTTTGGACTGTGAAGACTGATGTTTCCATTTAAATATCAAGCTTCCTTCCAGATAAGCTTGAAAAAGCTTCAAGCTTAGTTCTTTCTCCAGCACCTTTGGTTTTTTAGCTGCTTGCAGGGTGAGTTCAGACCAAATTCTGTTTTCTCTGTCCCTCCTTAGTCAGGGGTCTGACAGTCCTGTTCAGAAGAATTTCCACCCTTGTCTTGTGAGGATTTTTGAGGGCAGATTTCTGAAAGGACTTTCCATTGGGTAGAGCAGGATTCTGCATAGGTGATAGTACATAGGAACTGTAGCTCCCCACAGCTTTTGGTTGTTCATCTTGGGATCCAAAAATTCACTTACTTTCCATCTTAAGTATAAATGGAGTTCTTAAGGCAACTCTTCCACTGAAGTGTCTGAGTTTGCCCTTATCTCATTCAGTCTTGCATCCTTTACACAAATCGATATTCAGGGTCTGGTGTTATTCCTAGAACAGACTTTAATACTTGAAGATCTGAATGACACTTTTGTCAGCTTGTGCCATGTGACCCAGGAGGACTTGTGAAGAGGAGGGGAGTCATGGTGGGCAGTCATTCCTGGCCTAGCATGCACTTCACATCTCTTCTTCCCTTATAATCTGCCCAGGAGTGATTGCTGAGATACTTGAATGGCTACCATGACCTGCTTGGGAGGCAGCAGCCTTGGCGTGTGAGCTCTGCTACCTGATGCCTAGTCTGTACTGAAACAGTGCCAGCTGATTTGCAAGCCTCAGCGATACAGCCTTCTGTCAGCAGGTTATCTGATTGGATTGCTGCCTTGTTGTTTCCTGCTGGTCTTCCTCATTTCTTCTTCCTTTTTACTCAGGGAGTGTCTAGCAACACAGCTAGTCCTCTGCAGCCATTTAGAAATGTTTTGTGGGGGCTGCAAGTATGTCCTGCACTTAGGTGTGTACTGAAAGTAGATTAACCTGTTCATTCCTTAGAAAACAACTGAGCAACACGAGGAATCCCATATGTCTCCTCCACTTTCCCGTTCCTGACAGCAAGACTTCCTGCCAGCACCAATTGCCTGCCTTTGGTGTCACCCAGCCTTCCCCTCTGACTGAGGCTGAAGCTACAGTACAAACAAGCTCCCAGTGCATCCTGGGCCAAAGTCCTGGTCCTGCTGCAGGGTTCCCTTGCTTTCTTGCTAGCACAGTTTCATGTAAGCACTGACAAAAACAAAAAAAAGAGAGGAAAGAGAGAACATGTTAGCCAAAACAAGTTGCTTGACTTTAGCAAGCATTTCCCATGTGTAGCCCATCTCCCAGAATGCCCTTAATGCCTGTGTATTCCTAGGAGTTTGCTGCATGTGGATGTTTCAGTGAGGACATCTGTCCACTCCTGTGCTCCCTGAGACTCCTGTAGCATCGGATGTTAAGTAAGCCATCAGTCACATTAATTTTGGTGGAGTCTGTCACACAGAAGCTGCTGGTTTTCCAAGTTTCTGGAAGAGACTCTGTTGATAAAAGTGCTGAAGGGAACATGCCCCGTTAGCAGCATGGAGGAAAAGTACCTCTCAGCAATGCTCACTGCAAAGTGAAGGGAATAATCTGGTTTTCATAACAGGTCTTCATCCCGCTTTGCTTTTGCAGGGACCAGAGATCTGAGGTGACTGCTTCAGCATGATGCGTACAGCAAAAGGAGATGGGCTGAAGGTTGGTCATCCTGGGCTTTGCGGTGTCCTTACGTGCAGAGGTTTGGGTGACACGTGCCAGTGTCTAATGAACGCTAGTAGAACCCCTCAGATGGCAACAGGGATGCTGCATGCTTGCAGCAGATGTCACAGTTGTGAACGCTGATGAGCAGCCAGAACAGAGCTGCTGTTTGTTAAAACAAACTCCTGGTTTTCTACCTTTTGCTGTTTGAAAAGTCATCACCTTTTCTGGTCACATTGCCTCGTGAGTCACTCTGAGCTTGGAAAGAGCTGTTTTAAACCTAAAGAAAAATACCTTCCTGGTAGTTGCATTGCTGAGACTTGAACCTTTGTGTCAGGACAGGTTCCAAGTAAACCAGTGTCTTTTGGGAAGGGCTCTAGATTTAAGGTGTGCTTTCCTCCCCATCCTTGCCATGCCCCACAGATCTCCCATGCCTGGAGAGCAAGTTCTCTGGAGAGCAGGGAGAGGAGAAAGCTCAGACCTGTGCTGCTGGGAGGGCGGTGGGTGCCCTCCCACTGGGGAAGTGGGAGCTTGGGCTACTCAAAGCCTTGGGTGTCCCCAAGGGCATGGGCCATTGGGATGGGGCCATGCTTCAGGTCAGGCAGCAATAAGCCCGTGCCAGCTCCTCAGCAAATGATATGCTGCTTTGTCAGAGGAATCTGCTCTTGTGTGTTTTCTGCCATGTTAAGATAATCCTTGTTTAAGTTTCGGCAGGCCCCTGGGCTAGCTGGGTCTTGGCAGCACACTGGCACTCAGTAAATCCCTTTGGGCAGGATTTCCATGTGTCTCTAGGTATGTGTAGAGCCTAGCGCACCTCCTTTGCTGCGTTGTGACAGACACTGTCACGTGTCTCCTTGTGTACTTTTGTGCTGAACCAGAACCACTGAGATAATTCTTCATGGATGGGTGTGTTTGCAAATGAAGGCTGGTAAATGCCACACATGTCAGCTTAGAGCATGGCGTTGCCTGCACTCAGCGCTTCTGAGGATGGCTGACATTTTGAGAGTGTTCTGTAGTACTTGTGTCAATGACCATTCCTTGCTCTACTGAATAAAGACTAAAATTTCCAATTTCTCCAAAACTCCCCCAAAGAGCGTGAAAGGATTTTTCCTAAGAAGCTTCCAGTGCCAAAGATCTACATGAAAAAGGAAGTTACCTTCAGCTCCAGAGGTTTTCCTTGTTTTCATTTCGGTAAGTACATTGTAGTTTATTAGCTGAGCAGGGAGATAAATCTTGGTAGAGTAATCCAGTCTTGAAACAAGTAGGCAGATACACACTGCTTTCCAAAATCTAAGAAGACTGCCGCCACTTGGATTCACTTTGATGACTAATTTTTGCAAAAGTCAACAAGACTGAGAACAGGAATATCATTATTTAAGACGGTATTTTGCAACAAAAAATACCTCTTCTAGGAAGGGTATGTCTCTTTTTTCATGTTTTGGTACATCTGGCTTGCTCTCCCATTTGAAACATTAGGCTGGAAAAATAACGCTGTGCTGTTTAAATCACTAGTCAAAGTGGAGAGATTTCTCTGCAGGCTAAATTCACATTTTCGTGAATGCTATTAACATTTAATGTGATATTCCTTTCTGATTTTCCTCTTGATTAAAAATGTCAGTGTTTATCTCAGGATCAGTTTAATATGCCTTGAATTCTTCGTGTTTGTTCATTCTGTCTGCACAGGCAAATTTTGGGTCAAAAGGGAGTCCTGCTGGTCTCTGTTGTTAATCTGTTGAAAAATCATTCTGCTCTTTGCTTTTTTAGGAGGCTTGTCTTCTGAAAAGACACGGATAAATTACGCTGATTCCCTCTGAGTCACCCAACAGCAATGGCAAAGCTAGGAGAAAAAAATGGGGAAAAGAGGACTGATGAATTGGCAGCAACCTGAAGATCAGACTTAAAGTACATATTTCGAGCACAAGTGTTGCCCAGAAATGAATAATCAGTTATTTTCTTTGGGTATCCCACCAGTGGGGAGAACATGGTTTCACCAAGCAGGGTTTTAATAAATCAGTTAATGAAGTAACACACAGCTGACAGCCACACAGGCTGTGATTTGTTAGGCCTACACACTAAGATATTCTTGGATGGCAACGCAGGTTAAAATAATTATGAAATCAGGAATCGAGACAAAACATTACTTATTAAATTATCTCACCTTCCAAAAGCTGTGCGTACCAGAGAATCACAGCATTGGCTCTCCAGCCTTTTGCATCATCTAGGCAGAAAATGTGCAGCTTCCAGATTCCTCCAAATCCCTTCCCTTTGCCCTGCCGTGGAAACATTGATGGCTCCCGTATGAACAAACACAAAAAAACTGGTCATCTACTAAATCTGCTGCTGATCTCAGCTAACCAGCTTCCTGTAATATCAGCAAATTTTTCTGCTTTTGTAAATCTGTGCTTCCCTCCATAATGGGGTGCCAGCAGGATCAGGAATGCTTTGGATCTAGAAATGTGCTGGTTGGCAGGAAGAACAAAGAACTTGCTCACCCAGAAGGGCAAAGAAGGGCTGATGCTTTTGTCCTCTCGGGAGAAATTTCACAGAACTCATGCCAACAACTTTTGCACATAATCAGAAAGATGATGTTGGATGTTCCTTTTAATAGCCAACATTAATATCAGTCATTAACGAGAAATATCTTAGATAACTAAAATAAAAGCAGATCCTGAAACACTCCTGTGGTTTAACAGTCCCTTGACAGATGCTGCCCAGTAATGGCAGGCTCTCCGTGAACTCGTCAGGGCAGCTGCTGTTTTTCCCACCCCTCTGGAAATAGGCCAGCTATGACATGTTTCTGATATTAGTTAGCTGCTGGGCATATTTCATTCTGCTGCTCTAGGCAATTTGATACAGGCTTCTTCCTCCCACTCCAGAGCTCACCCACCCGAACCGCAGCTGAACACCTGTGTGTGTGCTAGGTGTGAAGCCTATTGCTAAGATTTGCTCGTATAGGGTGTTTTGTACAAAGGAACACTCAATCTGGTTTCTGGAACGCCAGCAGCAATGCTGGAGTCGCTTGATTTACATCTCCAGATGTAGATCTGGAGGCAGCTCAGCCCCATCTTCATCAGGTGGAGATGCACTAATGTATTTAACAGGAAACCTCTCACGTCCACCCTGCGCAGGGAGGTGAGGGGGGTGCTGGGCATCCCTTTCCATTTCTGTGTAGGAAGCTGAGAAAGCCGAAGCACGGCTGCTCCGTAAAAGTATCGGTTCCCCGCTCCCACAGATGGGAGCGGCCCGCACCATGGCAGCGGGCGCTAGGTCTGTCCCTCCTGCACCATCGCCGCCGAGGAGAAAACCCTGCAACAGAGCGACCTGACCCCTGAGAGCGCCCATCAGAAGCCCTGAAGCAGGAGACGTGGCTGTCGCAAACGTCCAGACGACGAGCGGCGGCAGCGC